>NC_068937.1:63252447-63388942 GCF_016801865.2 Culex pipiens pallens | reverse complement strand
CAGTCCCAACAATAGTCCCTCTGCTATTGTTGTGTTCAATGATCCTCGGCACCTCGGTGATGTGCTTGATTATGACCTCCCGCGAATGGTCGAGTCTCTTGGCCACGTGCAGAATCACAACCGGAAGCCTGACCTTCTGGGGACGACCAACGGACCGACAACCGCCATGCATCTGGTGTCGACGATCTGACCACCAGCTGGATGCCTAAGAACTCCGTGCAATTTTTGGTGGGTTTAAGCACCACGGTAACATCGGACGCTAAGATTAGGACTGGCCAGAAATCCGGTGGCCGCCGGGAAAGAAAAAGCTTGTTTCCAGGAGTCACATTCCGCAAAAAAAATTATAAGCTATAACTAAAATAAATCAAACTAAACTTACCGTCTGTTTCATTTTAAATTAAATTTGACGAGCAGATTTTTTTGAGTGTATCGTGCAAGCAGTGGTGATGGGGAGATGGATTTTGGTGGTGATCTCTTTGTGCTGTGTTCGCGTTCGTGTTCATGTTCAAGTCATGCATGCAGTGGGGGGTCATGTAATTGTTTTCTACTTACATTGAAATTTCAATCTGAACGATTTCATTTTTCATTTTTCATTTCATTTTCTTTATTAGGAGGTGGACAAAAGCCCCCTTGAGATGTGTCTAGCATATTCCAAGACACTCTCTCAAAGAGGCACAAAACCACCTCGTCTTTTCGCATCAACAAGTACACAAAACTCAAATGATACAAGACGGGTTACTTTAAAACTAACTCAATAAATTAACAAAAATATCACAGTGTTCTAATATCTACGTGTGTATTGTCAGGGAAGGGACTTGAGGAAATTAAGGAAACGGATTTTGATTTTGTCGCGGGACAGGTCAAAGTCGAAATGGTCAGAGCACAAGTTAAAAATACGACACATACTAGAAACTGGTTCGTTATGTCCGTAATTAGTCAGAGCTCGGCGAACCGTCAAAAAAGAGTGGTTGCGAAGTACACGCCGGCGGGTGTTAATATTGATCAGTTGCAAAACAGCGGGACAATCAATGGACGACTGCAGGAGGTCAGCTACAAACACTGCCTTTGCAACATCACGATCTCAACACGATTCACCAGCAACAAATTAGGCGTCATCCATAAAGTATGTCACTCAAAAATCGGCCAAAATTAACCCCCCTCCCCCTCTGTCTCACTTTGTCACACAAGATTGAACCCCCCCTCAAAAAGTACGTCACATTTTGCCGGCACCCCCTCCTTGTTTTCGATGGGTTTTTTAAATAGTTTTTTTATTATTAAACTCTCATAATTTTGGTATTTTTGGCAATTTTATTCTGAAAAAAAAATATTATTCTAATTATGATGTTTTTTGAATAAACATTGCTATATAAAAAAATTTATCTTCTATAATTAGAAGACCTGCACTGAAAAAAACCAATTCTCGAAATCGTGAATTAAATTCAGGAATGCGAGAACCACGAAGGAATATATCCACAATTATAGTGCAGAAGCACCATACGCATGAATAAATTCTTTCGTGGTTCACACATTCGTGAACTTAATTGACGATTATGAGAATTGATTTTTTTCTGTGTGGTATATTCAAGTATTAAAAAAACTTGAAAACTGTTTTTCACAGCTTTGTATCTAATAAGTTCAAACCATTTATAGCAGTTTACTTATGAACACCCTGCTTTCAAAGCATTTATTTTCATCAAGCAAGAATGTGCAGAATATTGAAATTCCAGTTGAAAAAACTGTGACTATATAATAAATTATAATGTGATACCATCATCAGGGTTAACATTGGGTCTGGGGGTGAGTTTGGGTCATACAAAAATGCAGAAATTTGTATGACCCAATCTCACCCCCCAAACCCAATGTCACCCCTGATGACGGTTCTTCTAAATAATAGTAAGCAAACAATTTTAGAAAAGAGGATTTAATTTAATTGTGTAAATTTCAAATTAATATTATGCAATCATAAAAGAACCTAGCGTGACGTCACAATCGCGCAAACACCCCCTCCCCCCTTCGTCACATCTTGTCACACCTTCGGTTCCCTCCCCCTGAAAGCGTACGTACTTTATGGATGACGCCTTATTGGTTTGAACTCATATTATTCGCTCTACAGCATTGCCTTGGCGTTCTCGATTGCGAGATTCCTACTCGAAACTAGGTGTCCGAAGGCTTGATTGTTGAGGCAATTGCAAACCTCTTTTTACACTTTAGTTTCCATCCACCCCGGGATTCAAACTGACGACCTTTGGATTGTGAGTCAAACTGCCTACCAGCGACTCCACCAGGACAGGACCCAGGGACGACTCCTACACCTGGACTGAGCTAACGACCTAACCTTTTTAGGTTAGTCCGGGACCAACATTTACTTCCCGTCCGACGGAAGGCGTGATCAGACAAATCCCGTCTCAAAATTTGCCACCGGGACCTTCTGGGATCGAACCCAGGCCGACTGGGTGAGAGGCAATCACGCTTACCGCTACACCACGGTCCCGGTATTGCGGTTTATTTGCGAGAATTTGTTTTTAATCATTCTATCTCTTTCACTTTTCTGTCACAATCATAGCCGGGTTGCCAATTTCAAGAAAAAACAGTGCTGCCAGTGATTGCTGGTAAACAACATGATTTCAGCATCTTGCAGAGCAACTTTATTAGAGCTGATTTGCACTAACATTAGCGGTTTTGTGACTGATTTGCATTGAAAAGCTAATCTACAGCTGAATTATGATTTCTTTTAATGCTGGATGGTTACTTGGGTGGTTACTTGGGTTCTCCTAGGTTCGAGCGGAAACTTGCAATCGAGACCACAAAAGACCTGGGGGTCGTGAATGTCGATGAATTGATTTTGTTTGATGTATTGTTACTGATCAATTCCTCGGTATGATTTGTCTGCCAAACACATATGCTTGATAGAAAATTCAAATAAAATTCATGTTGGCGTGTGAATTACCGATTGATTGTTTACCAAAAGAGATTTCCCCACTCTATATGTTTCGACTGCACCGAATGGCCATTCATTGTTTCCCCATGAATTATGACTATTTGTCTCAGCCCCCCCCTGCAACAACCATTAAAGCTCAATAAATCAGCAAAACAATCCTCAAAACGACTGACAAGCGACGTAGAGTGACATACAGATAATCCATTCGCCACAAATTCCACAAATCGCTGACCTCAATCCTGGGGGTAGCGGAAGTAGGAGGTAACCAGGTACCAAGGGAGACGGGGTTTGGTGGGATTCCACCAGGTCAAACTACCAGTTGGCAAAGGATTCGACCGCCAGTTGTTGTTGATGCTGCCGCGTTGATGTAGTGTCTGAGTGTGTTTGTGGATTTCGGTTAGACTGACCTCGAGCAGAATGTCCTCCCGCGTATGAAGTGACATTTGACTGACGTCAATTAGCCGGGAGCACAAACCAGTGCCAATGCAAAGAGTTTCGCGAGTGCCGCGCTACTATATTGCAAGCTCTACGCGCGAGAGGAAAGGCGCGGGTCAGCAAGTGGCTAATATATACAATTTCAATTGGCTCAAACGCCACGATGTTTTCATCACTGGTCGTCACGGTGAAGTGATGATGACATTTGGGGTCGTGACTTTGTGCATTAACATACACGACTTGATCCTGGACCCCCGGGTCGGGCCACTTGGCATCGGCGCGTTTGTAGATTAGGCTCAGGATATGCTGTTTTGACCTGATCCTTGGCATCGATGTGCTGACCCAATCATCATCAAGTTTTCACGTTGTTCAAAATGCTTTCTAGATTTACCCAGGTGATAAATACATGATCACATGACATGATATTTGAAAAAAAAAAATGAAATTTGAAAAAAAAAATAATTTATGTAAGCATTGAAATAAATTCACTTTATTCAGCCCACAACTGAAAATTCGGCTATTATGCCAAATCAAGTATTCCGAGAAAAACGCGTTTTAGTGTTTGTCACAAAATCTCCGTCAAGGAAATTTCCCATAAGAGTGGCATATTAGCCGTTTGGTTTTTCGCATCGGCAGCCAAGTCAAAACACTATTTCAGTAAAATTCATGTTCCAGAAGATGCGTTGGAACATCCTCTACTACCTGGTGCTAATATCTTGTTTTTGCCAAAAGTGGATATTAGCCGTTTTTTCAATGGTGGGCAGTATTGGTTCCCCCTGATTTTTTTTTCAGGAAAAGTCAAACTGTACAAAGCCGATCAAATGACAACAAATCACTTCGTACATTGATAAATAGTTATGCGTCGCCTACAGACGCACCCAACCGAAAGGAAGGAGCTCTCAAAATGGTTGTAAAATGTCTCAGTGTACGAACCAAAAGGAGTTCATGTAGCACAGTGGTTAGGGGTTTCACTTTGCAAGCGAAAGGTCGATGGACTGTACCCCATCTGACGAGGCAAAGGAGACCATCCACAAACCACATATTCCCAGCCCCCCTAAAGTGTCCACGTGGTTTATGGATGGTCCCAAGGGGAGATTTCGGTCACCACGGGAGCTGACCTTACTCGAGGGACAATCCTGCCCAAAACCCATCACATCCAATCTATCGGACGATCTGTAGGCGAAATATAAGTGCGATCTGTGGGCGAATACAGTTAGAGTTTGGCTTACCACAACGTACTGATATTTCGGCACGGGGCCCAAATGAGCTATATATGCTTTTGAAAAAGTCGTACTAATTCAGCTATATGGGAGATTGGGGTTGACCAGCTCTTCAGTTCAGCGTACTACTAGGCTCGGGGTGATGATGCCAACAACAACAAATTGAACAAGAACTTTGAACTATGGAAAAAATGCGTCACAGTTCTAACCAGATAAGAAAAACTAAATTGGGTAAGAAAAGCTTCAAACCAAAACTTTATTGATTGGTGGGTGCTTCCGGCGAGCGCTAGACACTGCTTCTGCAGTCTAGAACTCGGGAACCTGGAACCGCTTCGATCGTTCGGAACTCAAAATGACGGATACCGCCCACTCGCGTACAAATTGTACGTCTTAAACAAGGTCTTAGAAGGATATCAAGGAACTAGTCCAGACGTACTAACCATTTCCGGTCAGTTTGTTAAGTTTAGCTTGTAAGGTACCACCCCTACGATGGTCTCACCTTATTGACCTGGATCTAACACTCAGATCTGGATCCACTTCTCACATTCTCTCCTTAACTTTTTGGTGTTGGACACTACTTTGTATGGGCCTTTGATATGGTCCAAAGAATCAACAGAAGAGTTCAGTTTGTCAATAAAATTTAATAGAACTGAGAATTAATGCGGAGCTAAACTGTTTAGATGTACTTATGTGTGCAAGTGCTTACCATCGACCTAGCTCAAAACTGGTCTAAATGTAAAAATCACATTTTAAACCGGTTTTAAAAAAGCTGTATATTTTGCCCAGGAGCAAGATAGGACCATGCTTTCTTCGGGAATGTTTTAGCAAATTGTCTGAATTTGAACGCTATTGTATAGGTTTTTCAAATGGCTTCAAAATGAAAATTACATAAATCAAATCAACAAATGATTCTGCATGAAATGGTTCATTTCATTGGACCATTACCTTCTACAGGCTGTTTAATTCAACCGGTCAATCCAAGCTTGGGACCAGTTTTTGAGCTTGCCAACATTGACATTGCTGTACATAAGGGCAATTGGTGTCCTGCGCGTTTGTATGTATCAATCATTGAACAATCTCCCGAGCATGGATAAATAACAAGGGAACTTTGTTATAATACCTTTCTCCGGTATCAATACTACATTTTGGTATTCCTGAACCCTTTTAAATTTGTCTTAAGGAAGATACAAGAGCAAAATGTGGTATCATACCAATTTTAGGTATTGTTTTGAGATTGCAAAATTGCACAATTTGTCAATGATTGGACACCACATTTTGGTATTATTTTGGTATTAAAGTGTTTTATCAAATTCCTCTGAAACAATGGGAAAAATTGACCAATTTTGACAACATAATTAATTTTGCGCTAAAATGAATGTCCCAAAGCGAATGCTTTCATTGAAAACTGAAAATTTTAAACATTTTTGATTACCCCCCTATAGAAATGACTAGAAATCGTGAAACATTTGAAATTGAAGTCTGGATTCCACATTTTGGTATTAAAGTGTTTTATCAAATTCCTCGGAAACTATGGGAAAATTTTGACCATTTTTTACAAGATAAATAATGTTGCGCTAAAATGACTTTATTCCCAAAAATGTTAAAGCTGATTTTTAATTTTTTTGGGATAACCTAATACTTTGGAAAACTTTAAGTCAATCGACAGATTATTGAATTTTGGTGAATTTTAATTCAGTTTCATTTTAATAACATTCATTTTTCAATATCGTTATTTTTCAGAAGCTTCAAGAACTTCAAGCACAAGTCGTTCATCAATGGCAAATTTATTCGATGTGGTGAAGGATATCACTAAGAACAACATGGAATCATCAGGTGAGTAGATCATGAATAGCATGAAAATACCAAATTTTGGTATTACTTGTGCAGATACCAAGATTTTTGTATGATTCATGGTATACTAACATCTATCACTGGGCAACCAAGGGCACATTTTGGTTCCTGTTATTTGCCAAAGTAATAGCAAAATTTGGTATTCCCGTGTTATTTACCTCTGCTCGGGCTGTTAAACTTGACAGTTTGTATTCCTTACAAACCTGCACTCTTTTTTAAGTCCTGCAGAAATAGTAAATATTTATTTTATTCATTTTGTTTTTCTAATGTTTAGTCGACTTTTTGTTATTAACATTTTTTAAATATATTATTCCAGCTTTTGCTTATGTTCTGAGATTGTAGCAAAATTGTAGCAATTTTATTTAAAGTTTTATTAGACTCAATTACGTAAAAGCAATTTTTCTACAGTCACACACACAAGCATAAGCCTCTCGTTAGCTCGAAGTGATAATTACGCGTGGATTCAATCGAGTCCGCGGCCTAATTAAAACCGACGTGTACACGTGCTTATTAACAAGGCAGTTGTGAAAAACACATGTTATCTGAGCAGACTGAGCTCTTTGAATTCTACGTGGTCGAACCATAAATTATCCGCTTTGAGAAAAAGGCTACACCTGAAAATCCTAGCCGTAAATTTTCGAAACATCATGTTAGCTGCTTGAGATCACAAGCAGAAGGGTTCAGGGATCAAATCCCGGTCGGTACCTTTGAAATTTGGAATCATGAATATGAACTTTGAATATGAACAAAAACGAAAATGTATCAGGTGGGTTTCGAACTCACACCTTTGGATTGTGGTCTGGGACGCTAAGCAGTCGGCCATCAGAAGGTTTACACTCTAGTAGTGAATTGATCCGTAGTGTTGAAACATGCTATCTTCTCATATTAAATACGCGCTGATCCCTGATTTGCCTTCAGTTTCCTTCAGATGCTTGCTTCTATGTTTAGGCGGGGCCGAACAATGCCCAGCGACCTCGGAATTGGACCGCAAGGAGCTCTGTCATTCTGAAACGGGTCGTTGGAAGCAGCGCGAGGGCTATCACCACCTAATACCCGGGACTGAGATAAGCTGTATCAGCATTCGGCATATACAAAAAGTCTGATGCAAACTATACTTTCCCATAATTTCGCTACCGGTTAGCGGGTATTGGATTGGACCACACACACACACACACACACACACACACACACACACACACACACACACACACACACACACACACACACACACACACACACACACACACACACACACATCATGTTAGCTGCTTGAGATTTGATAACATTTAACAAAGTGACTGACATAAAATTAGAAAGTTGAGACAAAACAAAATTTTTAATCTGATCTAACATATTTTGATTATCGCGACAATCCTTCGTGTTTTCTCATAACAAATGTTTTTATTTACGTAAGGTCTTCAAATCCAATCCAGTCCCATTGCGTGTACAACTTAAGCCACTCAAAGCAAAAACTACACAAGAAAAGGAAAAAAATCAACATTCGCTATAATTGAATTTGGCGTCGGGTAAAAGCTATAGATTAATTAATTTAATTACTCGCTTTCGGCGCGGAGCCACATGGTGAAGCTTGAACTGTTGCGTGATTTCTCCCAAGAGATGAAGAATATGTATTTTGCAGGGCTGCAAATAGCTCATGGTGCGTGCGAGTGTATGTGTGTGTTGGTGTGCCTGCCGCCTGGAGTTCACATGTGACTCAACCAGAAAGGATCAGCTTTTTTATGGTCTGACTCCAACAACTTTTCTGTGACCAGATGGAAAGTAGGGTGTCTCTATTGAAAATATGCTGTATGTTTATTCGAAATTAACTTATGATTTGAGTGTGAAAGATATTGATTGATGTATACAAAAGTTAGTTTTTATCAAAATGTACTCTCAAATTTTGAAAACATTCGTAATTGTATTCTTTTTTGTACAATTTGTATCCCGATTGATGTAGCTGTAAATGGATGACGGCTAGGAAACCATCAAAAGCCTAAATGCCGAATCGAATTGAGAAATTGTAATTAGATCCACTCTAGTGCACACGAGACCGTGAGCAACGATTGGGATTGATTCTGCAACATTTCCCTTAGTCCCTCCGGACCCATGCTGATTGTTGCACACAAGATTTAATTGAGGTCATTTTATGTTTTTTTTTTGTTTTTAACTTTGATAACCTTGTTTATTTTTAACTTATTGCATGATTTAAAAACAAACATATAAAAGTTTAAAACTAATGGATTAACGTTAAGACCGTTTTAGACAATTTAACCCACTGTTGTTTGTTGCAGGACGTTTTTTTCCTTGTCACAGCCTACTGCAGTTTTGCCGTACCCAATGCAATCGACATTTGCATTTGCAACTCGATGTGTGTTTGGGCACCGAAACTAATCCCTGGCCTGCAGCTGCATGGTCCTTGCGCCACCACCGACCGGTCGTGGCGTGATATACCTGGGTAAAACAAACAAAAATTAATTAATCAAGCAAATTTCGATTCGGGTTTCAAGTGGATTCAATTAGTCAACTGGTGACGGTAACTGGGGCCGGCTCAGGCTGTTTGTTGTGGACGCGCTTGCTGCTTTTTTTTTAAATTAAATATGTCTTTATTGAACTTTCTTATAATAATTACATTTCTTTTACATGCTAAGTGGTATGGCTACTCTTCATCTTTGTTATATTTTTCGTTTTATTATTAACTGATCACATGTATTTTATTTTCTTCAAATTGTTTTACATGTTTGCATTCAATCGAATACATTAGAGTAAAAAAGAAAAATAACTTTAACAACTAATCCTAACGTAAAACTAAAAAAAGTAAATTCATTGAAATATTCAAAATTATTAGGACGAGTAAACTACGAACTGTATTTTAAAATGAATGCTCCAAGCGTTCTTACTTGTTCCTGGCGAGTTTTGCAACCACGCAGTGTTGTTGTCATCTCGCTGAAAACGTTCAGCAAAATCTTGTGGTGAAAACAGGTCACTACTGCCTTCTCCCGTTGATGCTGGTTGGTTTTCCATCGGTTGCTGACTGAAGCCTGGAGGTGTTGTATTTTCTGCAACTCTTTGCCGCTGATTCAACGGCAATGGCTGCAGATTTGGAACCACTCGAGCAGATCCCGCTCCTGGTGACGCCAAAGCAGGCAAATCCACGTCCGTGAATGCTGGTGGTGTTTTGCGACGATTTGGTTGGTGCCTCGTCGTCGCTTGCTGCCGAATTTTTACAAACCAAGTCACGATGATGTTGAAAATTGCCCGAACTGCCTTCAGCCGGGATCCGTCGTGTAGGGGCAAGCGTGGTTGCATCTCACCCAGTCGGCCTGGGTTCGATCCCAGAAGGTCCCGGTGGCAATTTTCGAGACGAGATTTGTCTGATCACGCCTTCCGTCGGACGGGAAGTTAATGTTGGCTCCGGACTAACCAAGAGGTTAGGTCGTTAGCTCAGTCCAGGTGTAGGAGTCGTCTCCCTGGGTCCTGTCTCGGTGGAGTCGCTGGTAGGCAGTTGAACTACCAATCCAAAGGTCTTCAGTTCGAATCCCGGGGTGGATGGAAGCTAAGGTATAAAAAGAGGTTTGCAATTGCCTCAACAATCAAGCCTTCGAACACCTAGTTTCGAGTAGGAATCTCGCAATCGAGAACGCCAAGGCAAATGCTGTAGAGCGAATAATTTGATTTTTTGATTGCCTTCAGCTGAGACCACGTTGTCGATCCTTTCTCGAGATTAACCAGGTACAGTTGATCACGATTCTCGATGTCCTTGTTGTGTCTCGTCATCTTGAAGACTTCGATCACGTTTAACTTAAGAGTTTTTAGCTCTCCTTTCAGCACACTCACATCCATGTTGTACAGGCTACTGAGGACCTGTTTCATGGGTCGTTTACCTGGATCGTCATGGCTGTAGTACAGTCATCCCTCATATTCGGAACAGTTTACAGATCGCCCAACGTTCAAATAATCATTGGAAATCGATTTGCTTTTACCTTCATGAGAAAGGTTTTCTTGATATCTTTCGATTGTTGTATTGACCGACTGTAAAATTTTAAGTTTTATATCAAATTTTGAAAGAAAACATTTACCCGCAAAATTCACATTTTTTCTTACAGATGTAAACAAACTCTGGTTCTCTCCTGGAGTACATATTTTTTACAAAATAAAAACTTCACACACTGAAACCAACGAAACTCAAGCTTAGTTATGATTTATGAATGGTCTGATAACATTTTTTGTAAAAATATCAGTTTAATTCAGGTGTTCCACAATTGTGGGAGGTACAATAGAATCTATGACATTTCCCCGAAACCCATATTACCGAAGGAAATTTCCCCGAGTGCCACTTCCCCGAAAAGACAAAAATCAAAAATCAAACCATCCACATTAACGACCCCCGGGTCTTTTGTGGTCTCTATTGCAAGTTTCTGCTCGAACCTAGAAGTCCGAAGGCTTGAATGGGGAGAGCACCCAAACCTCTTTCTACTCCAAGGAACCTTCCACCCCAGTGTTTGAACTGACGACCTTTGGATTGCGAGTCCAATCGCCGCCAGCGATTCCACCGGAGTAGGCTTGGTTTGGTGTGTTGTTTGTACTTATGGCATGGAGACGACTCCTACACCTGGAACGACTTAACGGCCTAACAACCAAGGCCGGGACCGACATTTTACTTCCTCATCCGATGGAAGGTTGCAGCAGATGGGAATCGAACCCAGAATCATCCGCTTACAAAGCGGACAGCGTAACCATTCGGCCACGCACTGCCACTCCCCGAAAAGACACTTCCCCTAATAATCATTTCCCCGAATTCCATTTACCCGAATTTCCCATTTCCCCTAATCGTCCACATCCCCGAATGCCATTTTCCCGAATGGGCCACAATCCCGAATGCCACTTACCCGATTAGTCATATCCCTGAATAGTCATTTCCCTGAATGCCATTTCCCCGAACGCGGTCAAGCGGAAATGCCCGGTGCCCCGGAGCGCGCGCCGGGCGTATTGGCCTTGAATGATCAACTTTCTTTTTGGCTTCATTCAGAACAGACGTAGCATTTTAGGGGGGATTCAATACAAATTCAAATACAATGAATATTGTTACAGACCTTTTTTTATACATATATTCTCAAAACAAACACTTTTTTCTTATAGACATAATAATAATAATAATGCAATAGAAGTTTTGTTATTTTTTATGATTCAAAAAACATACCCTGCGATTTTCGTAGTACAGAACCCCGTACACACTGATCATTTTATTCACATTGCTGGTTTGGGATTTGGCGAAAAGTATAATCAACAAAAACTTTAAATAAAATTTGAATCAGCCTTATGTACCTATTTGTCCGATTTTTGGGTTCTTTGACAAAATTCGAAAAAAGACAAATTTCCTTGCAAATTTCTCAAAAACAACATCTAATTATGCGGTTGAATACAAATGTTAATTGAACAAAAAAAAATCTAGTACAGTCCAGACTTGATTATCCGAAGGCTTCGGAAAATTTTACTTCGGATAATCGAAACTTCGGATAATCGAATCACGAAAAAAAATTGTTATGCCTATTTTTTTATTGTCGAGCGTATGTCCCCTAAACAACGTTAAAGTGATTTAGAACTTTTAAATCCAAGGCCAATATGGCGGTGTTGAAATATTGAAAAAAAAGCATTTTATTATTTAATAGGCAATCAACTATTCAAATTTGACTAAAATGGGGTTGCAGAACTCAAATTTGATGTTTAAAACAAGAAAAAGAAGAAAAAAAAAAACGAAAACAAAATTTTGTTTTTGATTCGATTATTTGAAGTCCCATACAAACCTTCGGATAATCGAACTTCGGATAATCGAAACTTCGGATGATCGAGTCTGGACTGTAATTGGGTCCTAAAATTAAGCTTAAATTTGTTGTGGTTTGGTTGAGCGTTTTAGCAGAATGCATAACTATGAATACAAAGAGACGAGTTGTTCCTTTTAATTCCGCTATAATTTGTGATATTATTGTTCACAACGATAAGGCTTATATTTCTAAGTACAATGACCCTTTGAACGACCGCAAAGGATTTAAAATGGATTTTTAATTCAATTTTTAAAAAATCACTTCACGGCCCTTCTTCGCATAAAAGCTTCTACTTGACAGCTCGTTCCAAGGGGACCATAGTTGATCCATCGAAAAAATGTTGTCTTGTCAATAACTTTTTATTTGCATAAAAATGAAAAAAAAGTTATCAGAAATGTTTTTTAATTTTGTTTTTTTTTACCGTTGTTCATAAAAATTGACAAAGAGCTTTACTACCCAATTTACAACATTTAATCAACAGCATACCCAAAAAGCTGTTTGTTCGGTAAAATTGAGAAAGAAAATAACTGTTAGTCATGGAAAAGGCTTTAGCGAAAATGATGATTAGGGGATATGAAAATTTAAATTTAAATAAACGGCAATTGGCGTAAGTGTCACTTCGGGGAAATGGCATTCGGGAAAATGGCCGATTAGGGGAAATGGCATTCGGGGATGTAGCTGATTAGGGGAAGTGGTATTCGGGGATGTGGCCATTTAGGGGAAATGATTTTCGGGGAAATGGCATTCGGGGAAATGTCATTCGGGGAAATGAGCTAGACCCGGTACAATAACATCCCACAATCATAGAACAGGCAATTTGGATGCGATGTTTTGCTGCTCCGAATAAATTAGTCTTGAAATGCAGTTTGTTTTTTTAAAAGTACTACTTTTACTAGTGAAATAGCAAGAGAATGTAAATATAAAGGTCCCAAAAATAGTAGGGTCACCGGAAAAGATGCATTTTGTTTGCTATTGACAAATTATTACAAAAGTGTTCCGAATATGTAGGATGACTGTATTCAATCGTTGTGTTGTTCAAGAAATCCCGAACGTAGTTGTAATCCTTTCTGGTAGGTAGCATAATTTTGAGTCAATCAGCACACAAGCGATGGAAGCTCGTAAAGCACCAGATTTGATAAATCCGGTCAGCCACTTTCGCACCGAATCCGATGTTTTCACAAAAAACGATGTTTTCACAAAAATGGGTGGCACCTTTTCCCGTCGTTCAAATTCTTCTTTCTCGCTCACGTCCACAGGGAGGGTAGCAAACTGGTTTCCAGACGAATTTTGAGCGTCCTTGCTCAAACTGCCTTGCTTTGCAGGTAGCGCTTCGGCATTCTTTGACTTGTTCAAATCTGCCGATCCTGCTGGTGAAGACCGCCTCTTTTTCTTGTCGTGAGGTATTTTTGCTTTTTAGCACTTTTCAGGAGCTTATATGGAGGAGTTCCTCACTGATTGGTGGTCCACAAAGGAAAACGAGCTTGCTGCGATTGTTTTTCACACGTATTCCAATTCGAATCCAATCACAGCCGGTCTCGAAATGGAAAATCGTGCCTTTCTATGCATGAAGTCACGCGTTCCCCGGAGATGGCGCTACTGATTTTGCTCTGATATTTTTGTTTTATTAGTTTCCATTGAAGTGTAACTTTTTATACTAACAGTATTTATATGTTGTTGTTGTTAATTCATTTATTTCTGGCAGCTTTAATATCCTTGGTCATTCGCTGCCTTAAAAGTCTTAATATGGATTACAGAAAATACATTTTCAAAAATAATTATGATTTTTTTAAAGTATCGCATCCAAAGGAAATAAATATATCAAAATCTGCAGCAGTGGATTTGCTGAAGAAAATGTTATAACAGTTTTTGCAGCAAGCTCATAGCTCATTTTTGCCCGCGCGCAAACATGTCAGCGATCTGCAGTTCTCACCAACACATATAAAGCTGGCGCGTCTCCAAGCAACACTCCAGAGAAAAGAATATGTTGGTGCTCGGTCCCTCTCAAATCCTCTAGCGTCCATGGCGCGGTGGTAGCGTGTCGGATCAGTATCCAAGACGTTGATGGTTCAATCCTGGTACTGTTAGGATTTTTTTTGCAATACCATCATTCAGCCGTCGGTAATGTCGATAATTGTCAGTATCGGGCAAAAAAATCATACCCCTATATCGCTAAAAATGCATGAGGACAGATTTCATGCAGATTTCATGCAGATTATGATATACTTTCATGCCAGCATGCATCACAATCATGCGATCGCCGTTTGGGTGTAGAAGTATCAAAAACAAAAAAAAAATCCTTGCCCAAGGAGTAGAATTTTATAGTATTTATAATATTACCCTTCAAAATTTAAAATTACAAGACATGCATACGTTTTTGATCCAGTTTTAAGTTCAACTGAATCATCAAAAGCTGCTCTAGCTTTAATCTTTGCTTAAAATAAACACATCAAAGTACAGGTTGATATCAAATTTCAAGTCTTCAATAACAGTCACACATATAGCGAACGAAAGCACCATTCCGGGAAGCTTATTCTGCAGCGAATTGTTAAGCCTTTCCTCGGCAGCCGAAACCGGGTCGTTCTCGAATGTGGATTTTCCCGGCCCATAGCCTGATGGCTGTGACTCTACCCGTTGAATCTATGTTGGCGTCAATCCGGAACGAAAATGAGCTCCTTACCAGGATCCGGAGCCGCCGTCACCGGATGGTTTGGATGGTTTTCACCTCCTTTCCATGACTTCCTCAATCTCGACCGTGTGCTGCCAATCGTGGTGGGTGTGAAGGTACAGTATATGCTAGCAAGCCACATTGATGAAGCGTAGGATATTCGACAGAGAAGGTGGCAAGATGTCGTTACGGTCATGAGCTTATCGATTTGGCTTCCCTTTGAGTCTCCTCAACAATTATTGGGCCCTGAAGCGAACGTAATGACACATGACGGCAGCACTAATTAGTTTATTACGTGTGGATGAGGTAGTGTCCCATGCTAATTCACTTGCTGTGAAAATATGAATACAGTTTTGATGGTTTTCTTTAAAAAAATGACCAGATGGAGTGATACTTTCTATAAAACCTTGTACAAAATTTCATGGTTGGCAGGCTACATTAAATTTATTATATGTGATCACTTTAGATGTAACTGTGTACTCAGGAACATATTTGTTTTTCAGCGTCTTACTTTGGCTTTTCAACAGATATCCAAAAAGGTCGGAATTCTCAAATGAAGTCTACACCAATTTCCCCGTATCAGACGCCAGACGTGATCGTTATGCGACGGACACCATAATGTTAAGGGTGCACAGTAACCAAGGTTGTTGTCTTCTTATAACATATTTGTCAAACTTACGTACCCAATCTTGCAAGAATCTTATTTTTTTTAAAACTTCATCATCCCGGTACGAGAATCGAACTCACGACCACTGGATTGGAAACCCAGCCCGCCGCTAGTCGAAACCCATCCCCTATCGGTCAGTATTCCCAGTGAGCATATTTACTCTTTTAAGGGATCTGACTTTGCCGAGCCAGACAGGAATCGAACCCAACACCTTCCGCTTACAAGGCGAAACCCGTAACCTCACGGCCACGGAAGCTCGGCGAATAGTCAATATTTGTTGTAAATTACTTTGAAGACAGTCATTTAGGGGATGAATAAAAAATAATATCGATAGTTCCCGTAGTTTTGAAAATACATAGATGTCTGTACACACAAAGAAAAAATACTTTAAATTTAAAAAGATCGTTCGTTGGATTAAAAGTTCGCGTTGGTGAATATTTGTAGAGAGTTGAAAATTTTTAATTTAAAAGTTGGAAAGTTTTTGATACTACCATGCATTTATGGAACAAAATCGTTGTATCAGTAAGAGTTTTTTACTTTTAATATATAAATAAAACTTTTATGGCAAAAATAAACAGCATTTATTACTACAGTATCATTTTCAGAAAAATATGCTGGATTTTATTTCACTATTTTTATATTTAAACAGTATGATTCAAAAACAAAACATTTTTTTTTTGTATTTGACGCTTCTGCTTCGGGTTGGCCAACTTCCGAGTCCAAGCTGTATCGATCCTTCCGGTCACGTCCAAATACCTCAGGCAGAGCCGGATCCGGATGGCCGTTTCGTTGCGCAGTAGCATCGCAGCCTTCATTTTAGAGCGATGTAGAGAACAGAACGTGGAACGCACTCCGCCTAGACTTTCATCGTAACCAATATGGACAACAGGAACCTATCCGGGCGACGTTTTCAATGATTTTGACGATTTATTTGATTACTCGATGTCTGTAGATTCCTTTATGTCTAACTTAAGCCGTACTTTTTTTGTTTAGATCTAAGTTTGTATTGTATCTCGTGAAATGTACTGACCATGTTTAAAAGACGGTGGATTTTAGGCCTATTCGAGAGTGGCGAATAGCGATCCAACTCGAACGGGCTTACCACCCAGTCCATTAGGGCAGACAAATGTTGAATGGCGAATAAAATAAAAATAACAAATAACAAATACAAAATAGGAATTTACATATAAATTCCCGCCTCATTACAATATTTTTAAATTCACTCAAAAGCAACTGATTCATCGTGGGTCAATCTTTCAAATTGCTTTTAAAAGATTGCCAAAAGCAAGAAAAATATAGAAACTGCTCGTATCATAGGGGTTCAGAATATTCATATTATATTAAAGAGTTTTGTTGTTATGTATTTAGTTTGAGAAAGGTTGTTTATTTTATAATATGAAAATCTTGTCATTTAGGAAACACATCATTTTCGGATATGGCTGACATTTGAGCCGTAGGCAATGCTTCGGATTCTTTTTAAAAAACTTTACTTAGTCCTCTTATAGGTGGTCGGTGCCTTCCTCGCATTCATAAAGTGAATACAGCCTCAAAAAAGTGTATAAATCACACTTATTTTTATCAAAATATCTGAGATCTGGCTTCAAAAAAAGTGTATTAAAAAAACTAAAGTACTTATAACTTTTGATAGACAGTCAGATCTTCAATCTTTTGGACTTGTTGGAATTTATCATCAAAATATTTGAGATCCGGCCTCAAAAAAGTGTATGAATAACACTCAAGTGTTCATAACTTTTGATGGGGTTGTCAGATCTTCAATCTTTTGAACGTGTTTGAAAGGTCTTTCAAATACCTTTCCAACAAGCATGACGGGCTTTCATAGAAAAAACACCCTTTTAACAATCTTTCGAACTTCAGCCGAAATTGTTTTTTAGCATTACTTTTTAAATACTTTTCTAAACTTCATAATATTAACAAGGGTCTTGTGGGACCCCAAGATGGATCGAATGAGACCAAAACGGTCCAAATCGGTTCAGCCACACAGCAAAAAATCCGATGGTAAAATCGCATGCAAAAGCATGCACATCACCTTTGTGAGCAAAAGCATGTAATATTGTATGAGAAATCGTGTTCACAAAAAGCATGATGTACCGAAGAAAAAAAATCAGGTCTTTTCACCCCAAAAATAACCTCAATCCGGCGAGAGTTACATTCAGATTTCCAAGTCCGCGCCCCAACCCGCTCGGCTCTCTCGCCGCTGTGAAAATGGATGGATCAATGTCAGTGTAACAGTAGGTTTTCCGTACGTTGCATACTGTGTTAACTGTAAACGATGTATGGGGAACCTACAACTACATCTGTGAAAATGATGCAGTCCAGAGATAATCGTGTGCATATTTTTCGGTGCACGGACTTACAGACATACACACGCATAAACATTTGTTCAGAATTTGATTCTGAGTCGATAGGTATACGTGTAGGTGGGTCTACGAGGTCGAATAAAAAAGTTCACTTTTCGCGTGATTGTATAGCCTTTCCTCATTGAGGTGACAAAGGAAAAATGTTAAAAATACTTACAAGTTGAGTTGATACAAAATATCTTGGTGTATAAATTGTGCCGTTCGAGCAAGCGCCTTTAAACACCTAAAATCCCAAGCTCGAGAAAAAGAGGGAATTTGTATAGAAAATCCTGCTACTTTAGGTGTTAAATGGATAATTCCTTGCCGCTCAATTCCTAAAGAAGTTTCGCCTATACCGAAGTGGTTTAGTGGTGGAAGATGACACACCTGAATCAAATTAAGCTGCTTATAAATATTCCAAAGATGTAAAGCGTGGAACACACTAACGACATTCTCGGAGAAGAAAAGTACGTATTTTGTCACTGTTTTTTCTTCTCTTATTCTGCTTTTGCCACTCGCAACTAGCCGTGCCTGACTTTGTTGTCACGTATCTGTCGTGTTCCTTCATCTTTCTATAACAAAGTTTCCAAAGAAGGAGTACCCAGGTCAACATCAAGAGCACGGCCAGTGCTAACGGACGGGGTGGTGGGATGATTACATCATTCGGGGAAGATGGATGGATAAACTGTTTCTTATCTCTCGCAGAGCCGTGCCTGGCCGTGTCGTCGCTTAGTGGGGCGAATATGGAACGAGAAAGCTGCTGGTCGGCTAAATTACGGATGCATTCTGCATTCCGAAGCGGATTCGGGGTGGAAAATTTCGTGACTAGTTTTTAGGTCCGAAAAAGGAGGGGTTAATAAAGGCATCGTAAACTTGGACAAGCGAAACTTTGGGAAACAGGAAAATATGGATTATATCAAGTTTATCCTTTTCACACACTCGTGCAAATTTATGTTAAATAAGCAAATATTTTACTACCTCTACTTCTTTTTTAGCTAATAATTGAAAAGTTTATGTCTCTCAAAAAACGAAGTTGACTTTATAGCTGTCGGCCACCATTGCTAGTACCAACCACTAGTGTCCTCCTTTTATCTACAAGGACTTCGCCGCCCTGGGCTCCTATGTGTGTGAAAGTATGGCACGGAGCGAGAATTTTAGAGCGCCCGCCGCGGGATTCGAACCGACGACCTCTGGATTGTGAGTCCAGTGCGCGGTCCAATTAATCCACACGGGCGGGACTGTCTCTCAACTCTGATTATTTTTAGAATGTTTGAATATATTTTGAAAAGAGAGATAAGAAAAAAAAACATTTTTATGCATTCATTCATTTTCTATTTAAAAATATTAGGGGAGAAAAACTTTTTCGATTTTTATAATATCCATAAATTTCTAGCTCACAAGCCTTTTAATGTACCGTCATCTGGGGTGGCATTGGGTCATACAAATTTCAGCATTTTTGTATGATCCAATCCCACCCTTCAGACCCAATCTCACCCGCCATACCGAATGTCATCCCTGATGATGGTATACTGGGTTTTTGGGAATCAAACTTTTTGTGATGAAAAATCGGCTTTTTTTGCCTGAATACTTTTTTCTGAATCGTCCTCATCCCAAGTGACATTTTT
Organism: Culex pipiens pallens; assembly: GCF_016801865.2. Classification (NCBI taxonomy): domain Eukaryota; kingdom Metazoa; phylum Arthropoda; class Insecta; order Diptera; family Culicidae; genus Culex; species Culex pipiens. The sequence goes on along the minus strand of NC_068937.1, from coordinate 63,369,365 downwards.
TTCCAGGAGTTCTACAAGAGCTCTTCAAGATAGCTACAGCATAGCAGTTTGGACTGCGGTAGGATAAAATTCTCTTCAAAACTTCTTCAGGAGTTCGGAAGAGTACTTGAAGAGAATTTTATCCTACCGCGGTCCAAACTGCTATGAGCTCTTGAAGAACCCTGGGAAAAATGTTACTTGGGCATCATTTCTTCAAACTGCATTTTTCAATGCTCTACTTGTCTAGATATTCTTCCTAGCTAGATAAGTACCTCTGTTCGGTGATGACCCCGGGACCCCTTCCGATTACAACCCTGGACCGATCTCTCTCATCTCGTGGAGACGATTACCACAACTCGTCCACACAGAAAAAAATATGTAAATTTACACAGCACGTTATTACTGTTTCTTATGTAAACTCACTCAATGTAATGTTGAAATATGATGTAAAGAGTAAAAAGTCATGGAAATTACTCCAATGTAAATCTAAATCTAATTTAAATCATGAATCTAATGGAAACGTTAAGCATGGAAACTCAAATCTGATGAATTTCTACCCGTGTTCGGATTCCTGTAAATTCCTATTAAATGTAAATCATATATCCAATGTATTTCTGCCAAACGTTGACTTCAAAACTAACCGAACTAAAAATAGTTATATTTGGTTCTCTTTCTATCGCTCTCATACTTCGCTGGCCTACTGCCTGAGCCTCAACCTGAACAAGTTGATGCTTTAGCCGCTCGTTTATAAAATGCAAAGACGGCTCAGTCGGCAGCGGGTAGCAGCAGTAACACCGAACATCCTACCTGTCGTCCGTTCGATTCTAGTCCAGCGTTATTCCACTAGGCCGTCGACGAGAAAGCGTCCCCTACCTGTGAAACTACTTTTTAAAATCATAGTTTCCTTTTGCTGCCCGTTTCACTCATTTTAAAATAGAATATAGGCCACACCCTTTTCCTACTGCAATCCAAGTCGAGCTTCTCATTCCCATTGGCCAATCAGAATTAGTTGATTTGAACTAATGTAAATTTCAAAACTAATGTAAATTCCAAAACAAAAGTAAATTTTCAAAACTAATGTAAATTTCCAATGAATCTAATGCAAATTGATATATAGACATAAAGGGTTTGCTCATAAACATCACAAGTTATCGCAATTTTACGAAAAAAAGTTTTGAAAAGTTACATTTTGCGTTTCTCTTTGTTTCGTCGTCCGTGTCTGTCGCGGGTGACCATGAACGGCCATGATCGATGACGACCAACTTTTTCAAAACTTTTTTTTTGTAAAATCGTAATAACTCGTGATGTTTATAAGCAAATTTTTGTAATTGTCTGCTCTACAACTTTGTAGAACATTGTTACACTCTAAAAAATAACCCTGCAAAGTTTGAAAAAAACACGAAATTTTTAAATGAAAAATTTTGTTCTAAATGAAAAAATGACCCTTCTGGGTCAATGTAGATTCAAAAAGAATATTAAATTTCCCATAAAATGGCATATTCCAAAAATTTTTACAGTTGAGTAACGGAAAATGGGAGAATTTTTAAAACTTTTTTAGTGTTTTTTTCGATGAAAAATACTTTTTTTCGGAATTCTGAGGACGCCATCACATCGGGCGTCTAATTTTACATAAAAGTCCCTTTGGCACCAAATTTCTATCTCATCACCGTTTTAGGCTGCAAATTATTGAAAAACACCTCTTTTTTCGCATGTTCAAAAATGGAAGGGGTCGTACCGCCCCTCCGTCACGAGATATCAAAAAACGGACCTCGGATTCGTAATCAGGGACAAAAGTTACCCCTTAGGACAAAGTTTCACGCAAATCGAAGAGGGGTCGGGGCAACTTTTCCCGATTTCGTGTGAGTTGGCAGAGAATTACCCATTTTCTAATTAATCATTGCTTGCTTAGTAGGGTGACAAGAAAAACGTTTCTTAATCCACCATTAGGTGGTTGGTGTCTTCCTCATATTTACAAAGTTATAATGAAAATAAGTTAATGAAAAAAATATATATACCTGATACAGACTTTTCCAAAAAAACATGCAGACTTTCATTCGAAGCAATGTGGCAACCGGGCGTTTCGCATCTGGCGCGACTCTCGCACGTAAACAAAAAGACCCGGCCTTTTGAGGTTATGCAAAAAATCACCCTTTTTTGTAGATACAAATATCTTTTTCTTAGCATAACTTTTTAAATACATTACTAAACAGAATAAATTTTAATAGGGTCTTATGGGACCCCCAAACGAATCGAATGAGGCTGACCTGGCCAAAATCGGTTCAGCCAGTTCTGAGAAAATCGTGTGGAAAAAAAATCATGTCTACACACATCCCCACAGACATTTGTTCAGAATTTGATTCTGAGTCGATAGGTATACGTGAAGGTATATCTAGGAGTCGTATTTAAGAAGTTCAATTTTCGAGTGATTTTATAGCCTTGCCTCAGTGAGGTGAGGAAGGCAAAAATGAAAATTTTGGAATTTCGTAAGAGACTCTCTGGCTTGATTCATTAGGTAAAAATAAGCAAGGCCAATCGAGTGCATATTTATCGGTCTTACAGATATACACACGCACAGACATTTGTTCAGAATTTGAATCTGAGTCGATAGATATTAGGGTGGGTACGTTTTTCAAAAGGTTCTCGGATCAAGTTTTAGTATGGTTCCCCTTGTAGGGCATGCCCATAGGGACTTTCATGCCAAATATCAGCTCATTTGGTTGTAAACTGGCTGCGCGCATCAGGGTTAAAGTTTACATGGGAATTACTATGGGAAATTGGAACTTTTTGTTCAAACGCTCCTACAGGTCTGGGAAAATCACGCGCCAACTTCTGGTATGGTCAGGCCTATGGGGAATGGTCTGGAGAACACTTTTTCCGAAGAGAGCATATGGATTCGTTGTCCCTGGACCTGGCGCATCGGCAAACAATCCGATGTCTCCGGAATCAACGGTTTTCCCTAAAAAAGCATCAAATTTTCCTTAGCATGCTATGAAAGCTTGATGCACACCGCGACGCCATACGTCAGGCAGCTACCACGTGGGTGACAAACGGCTGGAATATTTATTTGCAAACCTTCTTTTAACTAGAAAATGATCATTTCGAGTAATCCTGATATTATTTAGTCGAATTCAGAATCTTTGCATAGCAAATTTGTATTTTTTTGCAACAATTTCAACCACGTGGTAGCTGCCTGACGTATGGCGTCGCGGTGTGCATCAAGCTTTCATAGCATGCTAAGGAAAATTTGATGCTTTTTTTGGGAAAACCGTTGAGTCCTGTGACATCGAATTGTTTGCCGATGCGCCAGCTCTAGGTACAACGAATCCTTGTGCCCTCTTCGGGAAAAGTGTTCTCCAGACCATTCCCCATAGGCCTGACCATACCAGAAGTTGGCGCGTGATTTTCCCAGACCTGTAGGAGCGTTTGAACAAAAAGTTCCAATTTCCCATAGTAATTCCCATGTAAACTTTAACCCTGATGCGCGGAGCCAGTTTACAACCAAATGAGCTGATATTTGGCATGAAAGTCCCTATGGGCATGCCCTACAAGGGGAACCATACTAAAACTTGATCCGAGAACTTTTTGAAAAACGTACCCACCCTAATAGATATACTTGAAAGTGGGTGGGAGTGATTGAACAGCCTTTCTTTAGTAGGTGAGGAAGGCAAAAACCAAAGAAAAAATAAAGTAAATTGAATCTTGCACAGGTAAACGCTAAAGAAAAGAAACTCTAGAGAACGAACAAAAAATGGAAATTTATGGCGTCTAAATTTGGTCCTGAATTAGATTCATAGAAAACTATAACCATATTCCATCAGCATTCTGAACTCCGGAGTCTATTTGTATGATAAGATGAAACGATGGCGCGCTGGTGGTGATCACTTCAGGGGTCTCGTCTCCGGCTGTTGCTGCGGTTCGGTCTCTGTCTGATACGACCCCTGCAAGATATGCAACAGAAATTCACGTTGTTGCCGCTTCTCATCTTTTATTTATGCAGTCGAATAATTCCTCATTTTCATCGAGCCTCGAGTGCTCGCGTGTATGAGCGTTGCACCTTTTAGGGCGGGTACAAGCAGTGCTACTGACGGTGAAGACGCAAAAGACGGACCTTCTTGGTATCATTCGCGAGATGGCAATGTCAAAAATTCCCTTTGATATAAAATGAAGCGCTTTGGAAACCGATGCGTTTATTTAGCCCTCGAGCCCGTTAATGCTAATGAATTCTTCTTCGAATGTTGTTTCTAGCAGAAATTAAAAGGTGCAAAATTTAACTTAAACAAAGTATACAGAGTCCTGCACTGAGTTCCGCATGGAGCTTTTAGTTAAGGCAACCACCGAACTAAAATCAAGCTATACATCAGTATACTTTTAATGTTATACTTGTCGCACGTAGATTTTGGGCCAAATTGAGTTAAGAACGCCATTTGGTCCAGCTGTCAATGCTTCACCCTTCGACCTTCAGATATCCGCTTTTGGCACACGCAGGGAAATATGCACATTTTAAGCCTAATTAGCGGTCGTGTTTGAATGATGCTGGATAATCTGGAGTGTTCGTTGAAATTTACTAAAACCAAGTACACCAACGAGTAGAGCAAGTTTTTGTGAACATTTCTGTTTATTTTCACTTTTAATAATAGTTATGCTATTCCTATTACAAGCATTTAAAAAAAAATCCAAAATGCATTCTAAGCAGTCGAGTGCATTGGGCAACGCCCATTTTCCTATTTTCAGCTTAGTTTTTTTTCTTCCAGCGCTCTTTTGGGTCTGCTTAGTGCTGCCAAAATTGATGAAATTGTAAGCGAACACTCACGAAAAGTAGCATTTATAGAGAAAGTTTCCTGGCATCACTGGCTCACTCCAACAGGCGCTGCACCAGCATGTTGGTGATGTTGGTGGCCACCCTTTGTTCTTTATTTGCCTTCACTTCTCGCTCGGCTTTCTTCAGCCTTCGATTGGAATGGGTAGTCAAAATTGAAACGTCAAAAGACTTAACGCGTTTGTTTTTTTTTGGCTAATTATTTGCATGTTTCGGGATTATTTTTCAAGTGAGTGACTAACTAATGTGCAAAAGAACAAGTTGCCGGTAGTTGGAAGCAATTTTATAACTCAAGCGCTTTTAAATCGTTGGCGCAAGTGAAAAGATACTGATGGCAACTTTCGTTAACATTCCAACGCCCAAGGCTCCAAAAAAGTTGGAACGGTAACTAAAACTCAATGGTTCTCAAGCATAACTCAACCAATCAAGATAATTCTTCTTTCCGCGGAGCAGTGCGTGGCTGAATGGTTACGCTGTCCGCTTTGTAAGCGGATGATTCTGAGTTCGATTCCCATCTGCTCCAACCTTCCATCGGGTGAGGAAGTAAAATGTCGGTCCCGGCCTTGGTTGTTAGGCCGTTAAATCATTCCAGGTGTAGGAGTCGTCTCCATGCCATAAGTACAAACAACACACCAAACCAAGCCTACTCCGGTGGAATCGCTGGCGGCGGTTGGACTCGCAATCCAAAGGTCGTCAGTTCAAACACTGGGGTGGAAGGTTCCTTGAAGTAGAAAGAGGTTTGGGTGCTCTCCTCATTCAAGCCTTCGGACTCCTAGGTTCGAGCAGAAACTTGCAATAGAGACCACAAAAGACCCGGGTGTCGTACATGTGTGATTTTTTAGGATGTCTAGATGATTCTTCATTTCATTCATTCATTTCATTTATTTGGTTGCTTTAACAAATACATTGGTGCAGTTGTTATCCTGAGCTGAGATATGGACTACCTTTCAACAGCTGATTTGTTCTTAATGGGGAGAGAGTTTACTCTTACTAAGGAGAACGAATTGGACAGAGAAGGAAAAAAAATGCAAAAATAACCTTCGAAATAGCTAATAGATGTGGGATAGTTAGAGGAAAGGAGGCGTTACTTATTCTAATATCACAGTTCAAGGGGACAACCGCTGCAGCAGGGGATTGACTGAGGTGGCGCACCCCATCCAGAACTTCGGTAGCACTCGCTGGAGCCAATCGTTGATCAACTCCATCTTAGCCATCCTGTGGACGGCGTCAGTCGGGTGGAAAGGATCCAGGTTTAGCATCATCTTCAATTCTAGATGATTCTAGAACTTTATAAACTTAATTTGATCAAATCTGTAATTTTTACGATCAAAAACATTGTTCCAACTTTTTTTCGCGTGTAAAAAAAATCGCCAAAAATTCCGCGGAGGCAGTCGTTTTTAAAAAGGTGGAACACGGTGGGTAAGAAGGGGATTATTATGCAACTTGCATGCTTGCATGAGAAAATTTCATGTTTATTCATTAAATGTTATTAACGAATATCGTTTTTGAGCGAGCAAAATAAAAATATCCAAAATATATGCCTTCCCGTTTGTAATCATAGTAGCCAATGTTTTATGCTAAAAACGCTTATATACCAAGAATTTTGAAAATTCGTCACTTTTTGTTCACTAAAATGCAAATATCTCAGCTTTGCGTGGACACAAATTGAATGTTAAAAAAAGCAAAATGATCTCCGTAAAATTTCCTATAAGCTGAATGCGTTAGTTTTGGCTGCAAATTTTTGTGGATCGTTTTGGGGATTGATTTTTGAAATTTTTTAGCTGAAAAATACAATTTTTTCTCCCTAAAACGCCCTGCTATGCTCAAACACAATTTTTTATGGACCATGTCTGTACAGGAATTTGTTCAGGGGAAATAAACTATAACTTGAAGCCCAAGGCGACCAAATTTTAATGACTTTAGTACTATTGTTACGCGCATTTCTGAAAAATACTCGAAAAATGCACTTTTGTCATTCAAGCTCCGCGCGCGAGTTGTAAACCATTTTTGGGAATTTTTTGTTGTATGAAAACATTGTTCCTGACATCCAAATCTATCATTCTAGGGGTGAGCACCGAAGATTTGACAACTTTTCATTTTTTTTGGGACGGCCTAGTGTGGATGTGTGTGCCACCAAAATGATGAGAAATGGTCTCGCAAAATAGAATTTATGATCAAAAGTGCATTAAATTTGATCTTTTTGGCCAGTGAGTGGCATACATTTGCGTGCTTACTCGAGGCGGTGTTGTTGCTGGTAAGTTTATAGCCTAAATAGTATTTTTGGAGGTTTAATCGAGCATCAACCTCTTCATATGACGAAGGTAGGTTTTTGATTAGAAAGGGTATATTTCCCCTACTTGCCCGACTACTGTAATCACTTTTAATTATTACTCGAGATTCCTACAACCAAATTCAACCAAACTTCGTTACACTGCAGAAAACGGTCAGTCAAACAAAACGTGTTTGTTGTTGTTTACATTGCGTGTACTATTTTTTGTTTATTCAGGGTCAAACAGTAAAACGCGTTTTTTTTGGAAGGTAAAAAAGCTACGTGTGATAAAATAGCACGAAAACGTCGACTTGCTGGTATTCTGTGCAATTGCTATTGGTCCCCAATACCACTGGCGAAATGAGGAGCTTAATTCTGAATTCAATACGTTGATACATAAACCTTAAAGTATAACGTATTTAGCATCAAGTACAAAAACCTTTCCCGTCTCTAAATGGGTCACAATCAGAGAGCAAAGCTCGTCCTCTTTCCCCTACCTCCCTCACACCAAGGGCCTCTACTGCGCCGGAAATCTTTTTTCATCGCAAACAGATCCAGAAGACAAGTGTGATCAACCGCCATCGGACCTAGCAAGCAGAAGGAGAAGAATACAAAAAAAAGCAAAAAGTCATCATCTCTGATGTGAAATTGAATTTTCAGTATTGCGTATACCTCCGAGCATGTTAAGGGGAAAGCTACTCGTAAAGTTTTCTCATTTGCGGGCGGAGAGCTTTGTTTTCAGCAGTTTTTCTTTGAGTGTGTGTGTGTGTGTGTGTGTGTGTGTGTGTGTGTGTGTGTGTGTGTGTGTGTGTGTGTGTGTGTGTGTGTGTGTGTGTGTGTGTGTGTGTGTGTGTGTGTGTGTGTGTGTGTGTGTAATAGTTGCTATGGTTTGGTTCGAGATGCCACTTTCACTACCGTTTGCTGGTGGCAGAGCGGGAAGAAAACCGTTACTTAATCCACCCTTAGGTGGTTGTTGCCTTCCTCACATTTAGAGGGTAATGCTATCCAAAACAGACACACAAGGGCGGACCTTTCAGTGTTCTGTCAACTTGGTTCATTATTCATACCATCAAATTGAGTAGTCAGATCTTCATAATTCAGGGCTCTTATGTGCTTATAACTTTTTATAGGTTCGACAGATCTTCAATCTTTTTAACTCGTTGGAAAGATCTTTTGATCACCTATCCATCGACAGGTCGCATGATAGATCCGGACAACGTTTTCACCGAAATATATGAGATCCAGCCTCTAAAAAGTGCATAAATAACACTTAAGTGTGCATAACTTTTGATAGCGTTGTCAGATCTTCAAACTTTTGAACTCGTTGGAAAGATCTTTTGAATACCTTTATAAAAATGTATAACATGACGGGGTTTTTTTTTACAAAAACCACTTTTTTTACAATCTTCCGGACTTTTGTTAGAATCGTCTTATAGCATTACTTTTGAAGTACTTTACTAAACTTTTTATTTTTCAATCGCGACTTATGGGACCCCAAGATGGATAAAATGAGACTAATACGGTCCAAATCGGTTCAGCCAGTGCCGAGATAATCCAATGCAAATTTTTTTATCAACATCCCACCACACACACACAGACATTTGCTCAGAATGTGATTCTGAGTCGATAAGTACACATGAAGGTGGGTCTAGGAGGTCAATTTAAGAATTTCGTTTTTCGAGTGATTTTATAGCCTTTCCTCAGCAAGGTGAGGAAGGCAAAAAGAGATCGGTTGCTCCCTCTGCTGTCACGTGATATTCCTTTGGTTGGATTCACAGTGCGGAAAGTTGACCAGGATGAGTAATGTGTGGAAATAGAAAAAAACAGTTGAAGATTCTACAACCGATAGTTTCCTCATGGTTTAAGACTGCGGAAAATGGAAAGAAATTGGAACCATTAAGAAGTTCTTTGGATGCCAACGTTCGAATCCAAACGAATTAGTTCGGAACTTCAAATTTTCAAATCAAGCATTATGTTTGGATGAAAATACATTAATACATTAGCGTTAAATCTGCTAGTAGAAGCGTAAGCACATTTCCATTGGGAAACAATCATTTCTTAAATTTCAATGAATGCAATTTTTTTTTTGAAAAAAAAAACTAATATTCTTCATCGTGATTTTTTAACTGATATTTCCAGGGGAATTTCATCCAGACATTTTTAGCAGGTGGTAAACTACCTAAAATTTGACGGTGGGTCTTGTTTTAGAGGGGTTTGTCAGTGGGAGAGACTATGGGTCAAAAAACGATACACCTATCGTAATTTCTTAGTTACAAAAACAATCTAAGTAACATCGAAAATCTTTCAACGTAGATTTGTTCTTAGATAGTTTACTAACATTTTCCCAAAATAGTTTGAAAGTTGACCCAATCTCACCCCTTAGAGGGGGTGACATTGGGTCAAATGAAACTAAAATGATACTCAAATACAGTCGACTCTCTGGCTGTCGATCTTCTCGAATTCTCCATCTATCGATGAATTCTTCAGTCCCTTCAATCTGCATACTTCAATTATCTTCATTCCTCGATATTTTCCATTGCTTGAAGGATCTCTTCCTCGACGGTACCTTGGATTCTGTTTGCTTTAAAAATCTCTTCCGGTTGTCAATATTGTCACTATCTCATGGCTTGCATAGACATTTTTCTTTGCGAAACGAAGCGTTGAAGGGTGTTTGACATTCGTTTGTTTTTGTTTGCTGGACGTTGCCATGATTCTTTTCCATAGCTGAGTACCAAGAAAAACATATTTTCAATCGAGTCTTCATTTTGCATCGTTCTGTAAACTGATGATTCTCTTCCTCGACGGTCCCTTGGATATTGACAACCAGAGAGTCGACTGTAATTCGTAAAACTCAATTTCTAAATAAGGAAGAGAGGTAAAATTCCAAGAATATTGAAATTTTGTACTTTTTTTTTTATTTCAGTGTAGCGTACCTAGATTTAAACCAGATTTGTCATTCTAGTGTACAGTACCTCAATAAAATTTTATATTAAAATATTTCAAGATTATTCCAGCCGTTCTTCGACAGTTGGGTCAGCAAAGTGATTACTAAGTCCAAATGAAACTTCCTGGATGATGAAACTCTAAAAAGCAGAAAAAAATCTTTCAACACAAGGCAAACAAAAAGGTAAAGTTTGGCTTGTAAATGTTTTAATGCTGAGGAGTCGTTACTACTTACCGCCTCGTAAGGGAAAGCATTAAATTGGATTACTTCCTTCAGTGCTCCTCTTTTGCTTTCTGGCTGGTCTGCAGAACAAAGTTATGTTATTTTCCGTCGACTGGAAACTGCGGACGAGGCTCCAAAACAGGAAAAAGAAAATTTAAACTTCAAGCATTGCCCCCATAAACTTCTGTTTGGACTGGTTTTTCGATTCCAGTGTTGTTGATTTTTTCCTGTTCTTGCTTCATGTCTTTTTTTGGCCTCTCTCTCTTTTTCTCTCTCTGATGATGGCTACTTTTTCATCTCTCAGCATTCCCATGATTGAGGCGAAACTAAGCGAACTGTGGTGCAACTCGTTCCGACCAGGGCTCTCTCTTTAGCGAAACCAAGCTTCCTGGACCACACAGAAAAAAATATGTAAATTTACACAGCTCGTAATTACTGTTTCTTATGTAAACTCACTCAATGTAATGTTGAAATATGATGTAAAGAGTAAAAAGTCATGGAAATTACTCCAATGTAAATCTAAATCTAATGTAAATCATGAATATAATGGAAACGTTGAGCATGGAAACTCAAATCTGATGAATTCCTACCCGTGTTCGGCTTCCTGTAAATTCCTATTTAATGTAAATCATATATCCAATGTATTTCTGCCAAACGTTGACTTCAAAACTACCCGAACTAAAAATAGTTATATCTGGTTCTCTTTCTATCGCTCTCATACTTCGCTGGCCCACTGCCTGAGCCTCAACCTGAACAAGTTGATGCTTTAGCCGCTCGTTTATAAAATGCGAAGATGGCTCAGTCGGCAGCGGGTAGCAGCAGTAACACCGAACATTCTACCCGTCGTCCGTTCGATTCCAGTCCAGCGTTATTCCACTTGGCCGTCGACGAGAAAGCGTCCCCTACCTGTGAAACAACTTTTTGAAGTCATAATTTTCTTTTGCTGCCCGCTTCAATCATTTTAAAATAGAACATAGGCCACACCCTTTTCCTACTGCAATCCAAGCCGAGCTTCTCATTCCCATTGGCCAATCAGAATTAGTGTAAATTTCAAAACTAATGTAAATTCCAAAACTAATGTAAATTTTCAAAACTAATGTAAATTTCCAATGAATCTAATGTAAATTTCCAATGAACCTAATGTTAATATACATCATTTATCATGATACCTTTTGGTACATGATAAATAATATAAATTTACAGAAATATTTTTTTCTGTGCACCGACGCCGGTCTGTGCAGAGTCTAACGAACTGTGCTGAATGTTGCTGACGGAAGAGACACAGATTGGGTCAGGTAGTACGGCGAATAGGGAATTAAAGGGATGGTTTTTCTCTGCGTGTAACATTTTAGAGCAGTTTTTGTTGCCCCGTCCAGCGCTGTGGGTGTACAACGGAGTAAGTGATTTGGCCTGAAGAGAGCCCAAGGTATTCATGCATGTTTAAGAGGATTCCCACAGAGGCAAATTGAAAAGGAGCAAAACAACCGATTATGGCTTTTGAAATCTTTGGTTAGATTTTTTTCCCTTCCTGCCAGATGCTGTGTTTTTTTTTGTTCAGTGAAAGAGGTGAGATGTTGGGGTCATTTTAGGATAAACTGAGCTTGGCTTCTTAAGCTTTTCAAGTGAACTGACACTTTAAAGCATCGGCTAAATTTTACATGGGAAATTCGTTTCAGTGTCTAGGTTTTGAAATCTTATAGAGTAACCTACGTGCGTATGTATTGCATGTACACGGAAATAAAGTGAGGTTAAATTTTGTCAGGCAGCAAAACCAAATGATGCGCTAGTGTGTGTACGCAAAACGTCATAAAGCTCTATTGTAAAAAAGTTCAGTGATGGAACGTTTGACAGCTTTGAACAAAAAAAAAACTTTAAAAAGTGTATGCACTCTAAATGAATATTAAGCACTTAGCTTTTATTTGCGCAACACATACTGAAAACAATTTAAAGTTAAAGAAGAGTGCGTGAATCAATTCCACGTACTTTTTTTCTTCAGCACCTTAACTCCCAAAGTCGTCAATAGGGGAAGTTTCCATATAAATTCCCTTTTTTCTCGAGCATGATCGTTTAAGTATTGAAATGAGATCAACCTTCTACTACTTGGGGGTTTCGAGTTGTCGCAATTTGAAAGTTAAGGTTTTTCACAATTTCGCGAAAACAGCGAATGATTGGGGTTGTGTCAAAAATGAGGAAGTGCTCCGATTTGGATGAAAGTAGGGATTTTTGCTTCTATCAAAAGCCCCACCGAATTTGAGCTTGATCAGTCAAAGATGATTCGAGTGCTGATACGGTTGAGATGGAATGACCCATATGCATGTTTGTCAAGGGAAACAGATTGGCCAATGTTTGCCAGACCTACCGCGCTGGACACCAACCGCCCTTTACGTCCAGAAAAACTGGCAGTGTTGCAAGCAAGGGTCCTGATTTTCGGTTCGAAGATCAGAAATCACTCATTCTTCGTCGAGCGAATCTTTGCCAATTGGAGCTTGCTACCTTTCGCGAGCGAACACTACTCTCAGGCCAGGGCCGTAGCCAGGATTTTTGTTCGGGGGGGGCTTGGGTGCAAAAATTCAAGGAGTATAAAAATCAGCAAATCATTTATACCATCACTTGGTTTGTGGTATAATTATTGAGATGAATTGTAAAATTTTAATGTAATGTATGCAAAAAAGTTTTCGAAGATTTTCATATTAAGTTATCAATGTATTTATTGAAGAAACTCGTTCGTCTTTTTTTTCTTTATTTTAACAGCTAGTTTGTATTAAAGGAGTAGAGAAAGTGTTTTTTTACATTTTCTTGAATTGTTTAATTGTAATCCAATTTCGTGATAAACGTCGCTAAATTTAAAATATACTTAACTTGATTAAAATTTTTGAAAGCATAAATTTTTTTTAAAAGAAATATCGATTTATCTAACCATAAGTATTATGTTTTCTGTATTTTATACTGAGAGAAATTTTAAACCGTCTGGATTTACATTTTCAGCTGTGTGATAATTGTGATGGTTTATCTAACATTTTTCATTTTTTTCTAGCACAACATAAAACTCATAACTGGAATATTTGTTTTTCTTAAAATTTTATAAACAAACTTAAACAATGTTTTATTTTAATTGTTCTAAGCTATTGAAGCCATTTCATATTTTGCGAAGCTCCTGGTGCTCTCAAAAATAAATAGGGGAACTATACCCTTTCTCAGCCTATTTCTATTATCGGCCTATCAGCACTTTGATCATGAATTACAGCTTATATAAAGTGTTTTTGACTGTTCATAAGTAATAAATAGCTCAAATAAAAGTGAGCAAGCAACTCTCCATTGTTGAAACATCTGAAAATGTTGATTTAATAGCAGAAACGGCAAAAGTGATGAGAATTGGTCGAATGGCTTAGTGGGATTAAAATGGGTATATTTCCCCTAATTTTAATGAAATACAAAAAATATAATCGTTGAAATTTTAGCTTCTGAAGTGTCTCCATGGTAACAAAAAAAAAAATACGTCGAATCTCAAGTTTACATCAGCTGAGTTTACATGTGATTCATTTTTTCCGTGTCGAGTAAATTCACATTTTTTTTCCGGTGTAGGCCTATAATAAATATATATTTGATGAAAAAAATCAGTGCCTGTGTTTAATTTTAATGTGTTAAAAAATTTAGATAAAATGTATTAAATTAATTTTTAACGCCAAAATATTCACTGGAAGAGTTGTTAATAATGCATATGTAACCATTTTTAAATGCATATGTAACCGTTAAAATTTTCCTCGATTGCATCAAACATTAACACGAATCATGTTTAACTTTAATATTCCGACTAAACTCCATTTTCAAATTCATTACTCATTGTATTCTAAAAATTGGTCCAGAATTTGAGCAAAAATAAAATTTTAAAACATGACAAAAAAATTTAATCAGATCTCAATTCTAAAGATAATTTTTTAATAAAATTTTAATCTATATACTTTAGGGTGTTTCAGCCAAACAAAAAAGTTCTCAGAATCAGGCAAACCGAGGTTCCCCTAGTAGAGGATACCCATAGGGACTTTCATGCCAAATATCAGCCCATTTGGTTGAGAATTGGCCTGTCCCCAGCGGTTCAAAGTTTACATGTAAATTACTATGGGATTTTTATGCTTTTCGTTCAATCGTTCCTACAGGTCTTGGGACAACATGGATTCACTCGGAATAAAGACAGGTGTGTAGGGGATGGTCCAATGAACACATTCCAGAAGGAATTAGGGTTGTCCATTCTGTCCCCAAGGTGCGCATTGGATCGACGTCCGGTGTCTCCAGAATCATCGATTCACCCTTCAAATGTAGGCATTGTCCTTAGTATGCTATGACGGTTAGGAGAAAATTACGACGCCCCATGTCAGACGGTGAACACGTGGCAGAGCATCTACTCGAGTTTTGGCTCAGAAACATTCTTTAAAGTATTAAAATTATAATTATTGATGTTCCTGGAAGAATTTCAACTATTCTAAATAAAGTAAAATGATGATTTTGTGTTTATAATGCAATCGATGCCTCTCCACGTGTTCACCGTCTCATAAGGGGCGTCGTGGTTTCCACCGTCATAGCATACTAAGGAAATGCGATGCTTTTGAAGGATGAATCGTTGGTTTTGGAGACACCGGACGTCGATCCAATGCGCACCTTGGGGACAGAATAGACAAGCCTAATTCCTTCTGGAATTTGTTCATTGGGCCATCCCCTACACACCTGTCTTTATTCCGAGTGAATCCATGTTGTCCCCAGACCTGTAGGAACGATTGAACGAAAAGCACAAAAATCCCATAGTAATTTCCATGTAAACTTTAAACCGCTGGGGACAGGCCAATTCTCAACCAAATGGGCTGATATTTGGCATGAGAGTCCCTATGGGTATCCTCTACTAGGGGAACCTCGGTTTGCCTGATTCTGAGAACTTTTTTGTTTGGCTGAAACACCCTAATATACTTGTTTAATAATTTAGGATTGTAACCATTTATTAAAATCGATGTTTGTTCAAGCAATATCTTGACTCTAGGAACAAAATCCTGCACATTTTATGGTTTAGAAATTTTATATTTACGAAACGTTGCTAAATTAAAAATAAAGAAAACTTTATGTAAGAATTCCTAAATTGATTAGTTTTATCCTGTAAATCTAATCTTAGTCTGCACTTGAATTCAAACATACCAATATTCGAAGCATCAAAAAAATAAGATTATTAAAACATAATTTATTGAAATGATTGAAAATTATTTTTTGAATATCTTTATTTAAATATGATAAAAAATGTTTTTTTTTATAATTTAAGGATTTTTTTAGTTGTAATTATTTTATATTTTTTTATGTATTTGATTTTTTTCATTTTTGGAATTTCTGATTTTTTTGAAATTATCATGTGTAATTATTATCTTTAATTTTTGTTTTAAAAGTAAAGAATACTTTATGTAAGAATTCTTAAATCAATTACATTTTTCCTGTAAATCAAATCATAGTCTGAATTTTGCTACAAGAACTATATTTTACTTTCAAACGAAGACTCTTAAAACTCCATACAAAAAATCGCAAGGAACGGTCAAGAAAAGGTTTACGAAAAGACTTCTCTTAAGCGGTACGCAGCTGAAAAGGAACAGAAACAAAAAGCGTCGTTTGATATTTCTTCGGGAGCAATATGTGTTGATGAGATTTTGATTTGTTTATTTGGATGCGACTGAAAATAACGTTTGAAAATAATGTATTAGCTTAAATAATATTGAAGAATTGCCTCATGAAGCTGACTATCAAAACGCTGAATCTTAAAATGCTGAAATAAGGGAAAAGCCATTACAAAAATCACTTAATTTTCTGGTAAATATAAATTAATTTAGGAATACTAGAATTCAAACATAAAAATATTTAAGGCATCCAAAAATTAAGATTGAAAAAACATAATTTATTGGATTTTGAATAACTTAATTTTAAAATTATATTTTTTTAGTTTAGGATTTCTTAAGTATCAATTATTTTATTAATTTTTCAGTTTTAGATTTTTTAATTTGTGGAATTTCTGATTTTTTGATATTATTCTGTTGAATTGTTATCTTAAATTTTTTATGTTTTTATTACTTTTATTTTTGATTTCTGGCATTTCTTTGTCTTATACCAAAAAAAAATTAAACCAAAAATTATGAAAATTTAGAAATTTGAAAGTGTAAAATTTTTAAATCTTCAATTAGCCGTAGCGAATATTATTCTGAAGTTTATTTTACTAAACTCTGACCAAAGTTGAGAGGGTTACAAATCAAAACTACAAGCTATGGTTTTATTATTTTAAAAGTGTTCAAAACACACTTTAAATCAGTACAGTTGTTTTGCATCATTAGTTTTCAAAATATCTAGCTGATGGCGAAATTCTTTTTTCGTGAGAAAAAACTTTTCGCGGTTCCGCGACATGTTACAAAAATTCAAAATATTTTTAAACGAGCCCAAACATGTCGTATATGATTATCAAAGCAGGAAAAACATTTCAAATTTGTTTTCCGGACCGACCTGGTCGCTGGTCCTAAAAAGACTTAATCGAAATAAGTTCCATTAAAATTGTGAAGCTATTTTTTTTAAAATATTGTATTTGCTCTCTGTTTTTTGGTCCATTTTGAAAAGGTGGCAACATAAACTTTGGAAAATATTTACAATTGATATTCAGAAATAAGAAATTATAAAAAAAATAATAAAGAAATTTTAAAATTTTCAAAATGCAAATTCTAATCTGTAAAACCCAAAATAGAAATTAAATAGTTTAAAAATGAATTATTGATCAGAAATTATATAATTTGAAAGTGATGTTTAATTAATTTAATTTCAGAGTTTTTGAATCCAAGCTTAAATTTTTTTAACGTTTTGAATATTTTTATCATTTTATTTCTTCCTTTAAAAATCGCAAGCTCATGCACAAAGTGAAAATTAGTTGATAATAAGTATTCACTTAGTTGATCTTCCGATTTTTGATATATTAAATAAAAATTGGAGATTGGCCACGATGGAAACTAAAAAATGTGACCAAAAGAAAGCATTTTGGACGAGTGGTTTCGGAAAAAAGGTTTACGAAAAAGTAATAAAAAAATACACACAGATATTTCTCAAGCATTTTTCTCTAAGGTCTTAGATATTTAACTAACCATATTCTTAAAACCAAAACGATAAAATTAGAATTGTATTTCTGATAATAGTCAAAATTCACTCAAATGTTTTTCATATTAAATGCTTTCGTTTTTGAAAACAAAATCTAAATATTTTTGAGAAATTTTGATAAATTTTGAAAAATGTAGAGAAAAAACATGTATTAACAGTTTAAAGGTTTTAATGCAAATAAAGGAGGGCTATTAATTTTACAATCCAAATTCGACTAGCCGAAGCCTCGATTATCCAAAGTTCGAAGGACTTGGGATAACCGAATCAGGAACAAATGAAATCGGCATGTTTTATTTGCTTGTTTTTAACATCAAATTTGGCATCTGTTTTTTTAATGGTCCAATACACCAAGTTTTTGCTTTTTGGGTGTTTTTTAATACCCCTGACGGTTTCAAAAGCACCCAAAAAGCAAAAACTGGAAATTTGGTTTATTAGACCTTTAAAAAAAAACACCAGAAATATTTCTTGACCTCCATTTTGACCGCCACATTGAATCCAAAAATTCTAAATTATTTTATGGTTCTTCAGGGGTCATACTTAAGTTCTACAATCAAAAATAAGACAACAAGATCTAAGGATTTTTGCTGTCCCTATTCAGACTGTAGTCCCGATTCGCCCCAGATGACGGTAATTATTTCTATGTAGCCCCTTAGAGCAGTCCGCTCGGAAATTGCTATTTTCGAAGGTTAATAACTTTTTAGCAAAAAACCCAAAAATATAAGGTGTCTTCGGGAAAGTTTTTCCAAATTTAAAGAATATTAGATATTAGTTCTGAAAATTGATAAGAACTGGATAGTTATTGCGCCTTCCATTGGCCAAAAACTGAAACAGTTGCTTTTCTCCATACAATTTGACGATTTTGCCCAAACTTTGTGGTCAGTGGTCAGAAAAAGCTCAAATTTTGGAACTTAGGCTAGTGATGCGTAAATCTTTGATTTCAGGGGATAGCCCCAAGTAAGCCCAGATTTGGACCATCCTAACCAATGTAATGCTAAAACTACAAGATAAATGAGATGTTACTGAATGGAACAATGTTCAAATCTGCAGCTCAATTTTTATATATCCAAATTTTGGATCCATAATCTACAAAAACTGAGCCCGGCAATGGACAGGCAAATTACTTAGTTTGATCAATCAATTCTTGATTCTCTATCGATCAGTAGTGCGGTGCCTGTGTGGACGCTCAGTCCTGTTTTTTCGTGTTATTTTCCGTCTCTTTTGTGTCGCTGTTCGAGTGCATGGGGTGATTGGTCATTATAATTAAATAATGGCATCAGTAGTGCGGTGCCTGTGTGGACGCTCAGTCCTGTTTTTTCGTGCTATTTTCCGTCTCTTTTGTGTCGCTGTTCGAGTGCATGGGGTGTTTGGTCATTATAATTAAATAATGGCATCAGTAGTGCGGTGCCTGTGTGGACGCTCAGTCCTGTTTTTTCGTGCTATTTTCCGTCTCTTTTGTGTCGCTGTTCGAGTGCATGGGGTGTTTGGTCATTATAATTAAATAATGGCATCAGTAGTGCGGTGCCTGTGTGGACGCTCAGTCCTGTTTTTTCGTGCTATTTTCCGTCTCTTTTGTGTCGCTGTTCGAGTGCATGGGGTGTTTGGTCATTATAATTAAATAATGGCATCAGTAGTGCGGTGCCTGTGTGGACGCTCAGTCCTGTTTTTTCGTGTTATTTTCTGTCTCTTTTGTGTCGCTGTTCGAGTGCATGGGGTGATTGGTCATTATAATTAAATAATGGCATCAGTAGTGCGGTGCCTGTGTGGACGCGCAGTTCTGTTTTTTCGTGCTATTTTCCGTCTCTTTTGTGTCGCTGTTCGAGTGCATGGGGTGATTGGTCAGTATAATTAAATAATGGCATCAGTAGTGCGGTGCCTGTGTGGACGCTCAGTCCTGTTTTTTCGTGCTATTTTCCGTCTCTTTTGTGTCGCTGTTCGAGTGCATGGGGTGTTTGGTCATTATAATTAAATAATGGCATCAGTAGTGCGGTGCCTGTGTGGACGCTCAGTTCTGTTTTTTCGTGTTATTTTCTGTCTCTTTTGTGTCGCTGTTCGAGTGCATGGGGTGATTGGTCAGTATAATTAAATAATGGCATCAGTAGTGCGGTGCCTGTGTGGACGCTCAGTCCTGTTTTTTCGTGCTATTTTCCGTCTCTTTTGTGTCGCTGTTCGAGTGCATGGGGTGGTTGGTCATTATAATTAAATAATGGCATCAGTAGTGCGGTGCCTGTGTGGACGCTCAGTCCTGTTTTTTCGTGCTATTTTCCGTCTCTTTTGTGTCGCTGTTCGAGTGCATGGGGTGATTGGTCATTATAATTAAATAATGGCATCAGTAGTGCGGTGCCTGTGTGGACGCGCAGTTCTGTTTTTTTTTTTCGTTTTCTTTTTTCGTCTCTTTTGTGTCGCTATTTGTGTACATGGGGTGATTGGATTTCTTCTTCTTCTTTTTTCATTTATTTTTTTGTTCGCGCGTTCGTTGGCCGATGAATTTTATTTTTGTTCTCTTTATATAGTTTTCGTTTCGATTCCGATTTTTGTTTTTTGAGACAAGCAAGTCGTATTGCTGGATTAAGTCCTTTCCATATCATCGAGGATCGGAAGGCACGTCGACGGATATGTTTTAAGGCTTATGATATAAAATAATTTTAATGAATGAAGCCCTTCCTACATCACCGTTGATCGGAAGGCACGCCGACGGAGAATTTCTGGAGAATCGCGGTCGAATTAATACTATATTTAAATCCCTTTTTTTTTTTTTGTAACGGTTTTCGGCTTTCAGTCAAGTATAAGCAGCAAAAACAACTTTTTTGCACTATATCCGACGTTTCGATTATTTATTTAATCTTTTTCAAGGATCTGGAAGGTTTTTTTTTTGGTTTTTCCGTTAGTTGTTGTGTGTTTTTTTTTTTGTGTTGGGACATTACTTACGTGTACGTGGTTGTTTTGTTTGTCTATGTGTAGTTTGTTTAAAACTTTTTATAAAATGTCGGATTTGTGGCGTGGAGAATCTGTGAAAATTTTGGAATTTGGACTATTGCTGATTCTTTTGGTCCGGAGTGTAACGGACAATTTGTTTTTGGACTTACTGCATAGATGTCGTAATTTTGCAGTTCTCTTTTTGCCGGGGTGTCTGTTTGAACACAATTTTGTCGTTTGTTGTTTGGAGCTCTGTTTTGTGCACTTATTGTAATTTGGTCACTGACTGTTTTGGGTGGGAGGGTGTGTTTGTGTGTTTGTTATTGGAAATTAGCACTCGTCTAATTTTGTGTGGGGACGGAGCTAGTGTTTGTGTCATTTTTTTGTTTTTTAAACTGTTTTAGTGTGTTAACAAGACCTGAGTAAACAGTGTTAAGCTGTTCGGTGTCGGTCCGTTTGTTTACTGTGTTGGGTGTGATTGCTATGTGCAGCATTTCGAGAATGGGCAAGGAGGATTCTGTGTTGTGTCTGTCAAGAATTTTTGTGTTTTCAAAGTTGAAATTGTGGTTTTGTTGTATGCAGTGATTGAGTAGCGTAGGTAGGTATGAAAAAGTGCAGTGCTTCTTGGAACGCGCAGTCCTGTTTTTTCGTGATAATTTTCGTCTCTTTTGTGTTGCTTTTTGTGTGCATGGGGTGATTGGTTTTATGTGAGTAGGTTTTATGTGATTAGGTTTTATTTTTTATGTTATTTTCTTTCTCTCCATTTCCTCAGTTTGATTTGCGATGCCTTTCCGTCGGGTCGTGTTTTTTCGCGTTCGTCGTCGGTATGTTTTTCGTTCTTTTTTCGCGTGCGTGTATGTGTGTAAAGGTTCGGCTGGCTCTGGTTGTCATCGATGACAATTGAGCCAGTCTGATTTGCGATGCCTTTCGGTCGGGTCGCAGGGTTTTTCGCATTCGTCGTCGGTGTGCAATAACAACAAAACCTTATCATACCATTTCAGCCCGATAAGCATCGTAACTCGTCGTTCGCTTTGTAAATCAGTACCCCACTAAACATTAATCATGTAAAACTCGTAAAAACATCTCAATTAAAAGTCAGACTGTTAAATCCTTCATCATTTAATTACAAATAATTTTGGTTCTATCTTTCCACAGCCGGCTGTCTAAGATTAAACCATTTCAATTAAAAGTTAGCAGCCGATAAACGGGAAATGACTCATCCGCAGCATCCGATTGCTTGCCTTGAGATTAAAACATAATACCTTTCAACAAACACTATGATTTTGGGTCGCATCATCATCTTCTATGATGAATCCTGACCAAACACCCTATCCTACTAACAAATTTTCAGGTTCCTGGCGCTTGTGGGGTGTAAGCACAGAGTAAATCAGCTGCCCTAGTAGCAACCTGCGCTAACTAACATTCCCGTCCCTTAAAATCGAGATCTACAAACTGACATGGCGGGCGCCGTTGGTGGCCAACGGCTGTTACCTATTCGCAACTGATCTAGCTTTAGCAATCATGGTGTTTTATCTTTTCAGCGCATTCATACATGCTGTTGATAAGGGAAACACCACTAGATTGTCGAAGCATATAATCAGTAGTGCTGAAAGGATATTACGGTTCTGTTCAGCAACGGAGGGGCAACCATGGGTGATCTCTCATGCTCATGCTCATGCTCATGCTCAATCAATTCTTGATTCTCTATCTTACAAATTATTTCTGGGAAGAGAACACACAATCATTGATTTAAGATTTTTTTAAGGTAGTTCAATTTTAAAAAAAATTGGAAAAAATTTCGGGGGGGGGCTGCAGTCCGGAAGCCCCCCCCCCTGGCTACGGGCCTGTCTCAGGCTGCCAGCGACTTGCTCAATCACTTCTCCCAGAAACACCAATACCTACTTCGTGAATTTCTTTGCCCACTCCACCCTCACGCAATACATGTGCACGTAGTTTACTCTATTGCTTGTAAGTGTGTCTTTGATGTCGTGTTATCAACAGAATTGCAACACATTTTTGATAACATAGATTTCAAACAGATTAATAACTTAGTAAAACAAAGCCGATCGCAAACTATATTAGGGCGGTTGCATACATCTAAAAAATTGCATGCAATATGTGGGAGTAGCGAACAGCACTAGTTCTCCATACAAACTTTGGAGGAAAACCATTCGGCCAGTCTAACTATTTTTGAAATATGCAATATGCAATATTTGAAATATGCAAATGGCGTCTCGGGCGTCGCGAGGTGCGACGCATATCTTTTTTGCCGGGGCCGATTTTTCGAAAAAAGGCCAAACTTTGAAGGTCTGTACCGAGCTCCAGGGTGCTCCAAACTTCAATGTTATATATACCAAAAGATGCGCAAGGATCTGGCCTACACGCCAGTGATGTTTTTGGTATACGCATTGGTGGCCAAAGTGCCTCAAAAATAGACATTTTTGAAAAAATCTTTTTTTACGGGTTAAATCCCATTTAAAATTGAAGGGCGGAGCGCCAGCTCCTGTTGCGTCCAATCAAGCTCATATTTGGGATTTGGGCTCAGTATGCCCACCGGAACAAACCCTTGAATGCCCGCCAAAAAGTCAATTTTGTTACACTCTACTATACATATCTATTACGAAAAACGAAACTATTGGCACTACGCCCCCCGGGGCATGGCCTTCCTCTAACGTGGGATTTCTGCTCCAGCGCCTCTGACGAGACAGGAGAAACCGGGACCGACGTTTTACTTCACCATCCGATAGAAGCTCAGTGGATAAGGCGGGAATCGAACCCGCGTCTCATAGCATCATCGGGATCGGCAGCCGAAGCCGCTACCCTTGCGCCACGAGACCCACCTTATCTATTACGGATTCAAGGTAAAAGACAGTATAAGATGGAAAAACTAACAAACCGAACATGGAAGCCAAGAAGCCAACCGCCAACTTATCATGGCATCCGTTCAAGAAAGCGCTCTGACCACATTGCCTAGCGCTGCGTTGTGCTTGCTTCCGAAAAAAAAAAGCTGGACGATTTATGGTTTCGTAAGCTATTTTTGAGGTGTTTGTCGACTTGTGAAAGAAATTGAAATTGGAAAACTGTATGTGAAAAAAAGTAAGAAGCCTCCATGCTTCTGGTGAAATCGAATAAGAAAATTGAAATTTAAATCATTGTTGTTTACGTGCACTCAGAAATAAGGCGACTTACAGAGACATATAGATGAACCGAATCGCATTTGCACTCTCGCAATAAATTGGAAATTTTCGATTAATAATGCCTTTTCTCTCTGTTTTCTCGTTCTGTTTGAAATTTGCAGAAAAACATGATCGTTTCTTGACCGGAAATTGCTTTTCACCACTCACCGCTGCCATTTTCATAGCTCCTGCCCCAGCCATTACCATCCCTCCCGTAGGACCAGAGCAGTTCTGGACGACCAACGCAATTCGAGGAGCAGATCAGAACAGCAGCAATTTCGGTTCTACCGCACTCTCTCTCTCTCTCTTTCTGTTTCTCGTCATCATTGGGAGCTCGCTGGCGCAATCGATTTCGTCAAAATTGTCGCCCCACGGCAACCCGGTGGTGGGGTGGTCGGTGGAGGAGGAGCAGCAGCAGGGAAGGGTTGTTGTTGTAGCAGCAGCAGCAGCATCAGGACAACTCCGTGTATCGTTCCCGACGAGCTTGGCCCCGTGGTGGAACAACGACGCTGGCCGGGACGACGCAGAGAGATGAGATGAGGCTGCTACACGGCGTTAGTTTCATCATTTTCGCTGCCGTTTCAGGTGAGTTCTGGCTTGGGCTTACAAACCTGCGGTGGCCGGAATCTCCGGTCAACCTAGGAATGGAGGGAAGAAAAAATCACAAAAAGCTTTGGCAAACTTTAACAGCTATTGTTTGTTCTGGGTGGATGCCAAAACCAACCCGCACACATACCAACTCCGGCTATTATCTGTCATTGAGAATGTGAACCGGAAGCAAACCAAGCGTTTGTACCAGGAAAAAAAGGAGAGTAGATTTTCGACATGCACACTTTTTTCATTCCTAAGGGTAAGTTCCAATTAATTTTGTAGTCCCAAAATTCAAGTTCAATTTAAGTTCAATAATACTTACGGAATGGTATGGAATCATACTGGCAGTTGCACTATGGTACATTGGGTGGCCAAGTTTCAAAAAAGTGACCTTCTCCAAATATTTTTTGGTATTTTTTTCTCGAAAGTAAACATTCTTACTAAGAAAAATCCAAATTTTCAAAGCTCTAAGTTTGTTCATTACGGAGATACGCAAGCTGAAAGTCAAAAAATGGAGTAAAAAACTAGCGTTTTTCGTAAAAAAGGCTGATTGTTTAATTTTAACATAGCTCAGCCATTTTAAATATTTTATTAGGACAATTATACATCGTTGGAAAGGTAATGAGATAAGCTTTGAAACTATTAAAAGATAAAATGTTGTTTCCAAACCAAAAACTGCAGTTTTCATCGAATAACTGGAGCATTTTTTTGACAAAACTTTTTTTTTGTGTTTGTTAATCGAGTACTTTTTTTGCTAACCGATGCTAAACATGAAACTAAGATCACTTGAAAGATTGTATCATAATCTAACATTGCTGAAATTTCCAGCCTGCGATTTTTTGCGTTTTCGGAGATATGCCATTTTGAACATTTACGTTTTATCAAAATTTGCTGCAATCTACATATGCGCCCGTTTATTTCACTTGCTTTGCCACCTACTTCGTGGGCATCGTCGCTTCAAAAATCAATACCTGGTTTAAAGAAGTTCGTAATGACTTTATTGGAATTTTCTGTTGCCTACATTTAAAATTGAGTACCTTAGTCAAAATAAGGTATTCGTACCGAAGTTTCTCAAGCGAAACTGGAGAATCTCAGTTTGATACCGAAAAAAGTATTCAGCAAAATATTGACTTAGCATGATGAATTTCTGCGATCGATCCATGAAACTGATCCACATTTAAGTTCTATGTTGGTTAGTACAAAACATCATAAAAGTACCTTTAACATATCCTGAAGCCGTCAGAAACTCTAGAATCAAATGAATTTTCATGAACAAGAACATTAGGATTAGTAAGAATATGTTTTGTATTTTATCGTTTTAATTCATAATTAATATTTTGAATAAAATAAATTTTTCTGTTATTTGATTTAACAATTAAAATTTTCGCGATTTATGCCCGTAAGGGTGGGGGCGGTGGGTCTCAAGTTATATGGCATGGACTCACAAAAAGAAACACACAGCAGTAAATAATAAATATTTGACTTAAAATGGATTTATTACGCTTAACAAAATTTTGTTGGAGGGGAGGAGGGGAGGGGGGGGGGGGTGAATGAAAGTAGAGGGAGGGGTTGTGTCCTTAAAGTGGGGATGTATTAGCTTATCCATAATTTAATAATATAAACTTGCAATAAAATATATACGCAATTCTTTTGCACTTGCAAATGTTTGAAAAGACTATTTATTATAAACAATCCACTATTGAAAAACATGAAAAGTCATAAAAATCGACGTATATCATTTCAATACCATACAATTACCCAAATTTGCATGAAAAAACATTTAAAAAGCAAAAAGGTGCAGGTGGTTATGTTATACATGACCAATATGACAAAGAACTTTGTACAAAACTCCTGAAAAATATTCTATTTTATTTTATATTTTTAAAACATTGCCTATGTATTAAATCCTAAATAATTTATTCCTATAAAATGTTTTCAATCTTCTCTGTGGAAATAAATTGCCAAAACAAGTATGGTTCGGAAAATGTCCAATCAAAATGGTAATTTTCATGTCCAGTATCAAAAACCATGAATTTTGGTACCCATATTGCCCCAAGTCGAATAGTTCGATTAATGTCCCCCCGGTAGAACCTTCCCGAGGGCACTGGCCACTCCGGGTGTGGCCAATCCGGTCAAAATGGCCATTTTCATTACCAGTTTAAAAAACCATGAATTTTGATACCCATATTGCCCCAAGTCGTATGGTTCGATTAATGTCCCACGGTAGAATCTTCCCGAGGGCAATTGCCACTCCGGGTGTGGCCAATCCGGTCAAAATGGCCATTTTCATTACCAGTTTCAAAAATCATGAATTTTGATACCCATATTGCCCCAAGTCGTATGGTTCGATTAATGTCCCCACGGTAGAACCTTCCCGAGGGCAATTGCCACTCCGGGTGTGGCCAATCCAGTCAAAATGCCATTTCCATTACCAGTTTAAAAAACCATGAATTTTGATACCCATATTGCCCCAAGTCGTATGGTTCGATTAATGTCCCCACGGTAGAACCTTCCCGAGGGCACTGGCCACTCCGGGTGTGGCCAATCCAGTCAAAATGCCCATTTCCATTACCAGTTTAAAAAACCATGAATTTTGATACCCATATTGCCCCAAGTCGTATGGTTCGATTAATGTCCCCCCGGTAGAACCTTCCCCAGGGCACTGGCCACTCCGGGTGTGGCCAATATCCTATAAATGTGGTCCCAAGCCCATTGAACCAAATCATTCTGGTCTGGTGACCGTCCTTACAATCTTCATAAGAACAGAATTCCTCCCAATTTAGTGCACAAACTGTGTCTTTCAATGTGTGCGTGTGTGTGTGTGAGCAATAAAATTACCACCGTGGATCTGCTTTTGTCGAAACCTTGTAAGGCACTGAATTTTTCTGAGGCTATCTGTTAGCTTAAATAGTTCGCATGAAATGTGGCAACAGTGGTGCAACATTCTCGCGTGACAGTTCCACGAAAACAGGAGAGGAGGCAAAATTTGCACCATGTTGCCAAATTTCATGCGAACTATTCAAGCTAACAGATAGCCTCAGAAAAATTCAGTGCCTTACGAGGTTTCGACAAAAGCAGATCCACGGTGGTAATTTTATTGCTCTCACACACACACGCACACATTGAAAGACACAGTTTGTGCACTAAATTGGGAGGAATTCTGTTCTTATGAAGATTGTAAGGACGGTCACCGGACCAGAATGATTTGGGGCAATGGGCTTGGGACCACATTTATAGGATATTGGCCACACCCGGAGTGGCCAGTGCCCTCGGGAAGGTTCTACCGGGGGGACATTATTCGAACCATACGACTTGGGCCAATATGGGTATCAAAATTCATGGTTATTGAAACTGGTAATGAAAATGGCCATTTTGACTGGATTGGCCACACCCGGAGTGGCCAGTACCCTCGGGAAGGTTCTACCGGGGGGACATTAATCGAACCATACGACTTGGGGCAATATGGGTATCAAAATTCATGGTTTTTTAAACTGGTAATGAAAATGGCCATTTTGACCGGATTGGCCACACCCGGAGTGGTCAGTGTCCTCGGGAAAGTTCTACCGGGGGGACATTAATCGAACCATACGACTTGGGGCAATATGGGTATCAAAATTCATGGTTTTTGATACTGGTAATGAAAATGACCATTTTGACTGGATTGGCCACACCCGGAGTGGCCAGTGCCCTCGGGAAGGTTCTACCGGGGGGACATTAATCGAACCATACGACTTGGGCCAATATGGGTATCAAAATTCATGGTTTTTGATACTGGTAATGAAAATGACCATTTTGACTGGATTGGCCACACCCGGAGTGGCCAGTGCCCTCGGGAAGGTTCTACCGGGGGGACATTATTCGAACCATACGACTTGGGGCAATATGGGTATCAAAATTCCTGGTTTTTGAAACTGGTAATGAAAATGGCCATTTTGACCGGATTGGCCACACCCGGAGTGGCAATTGCCCTGGGGAAGGTTCTACCTGGGGGGGGGGGGGGGAGATTAATCGAACCATACGACTTGGGGCAATATGGGTATCAAAATTCATGGTTTTTGAAACTTGTAATGAAAATGGCCATTTTGACCGGATTGGCCACACCCGGAGTGGTCAGTGCCCTGGGAAAGGTTCTACCAGGGGGACATTAATCGAACCATACGACTTGGGGCAATATGGGAATCCAAATTCATGGTTTTTGAAACTGGTTATGAAAATGACAATTTTGACCGGATTGGCCACACCCGGATTGGCCACACCCGGATTGGCCACACCCGTAGTGGCCAAACCATGAATTTTGATACCCATATTGCCCTAAGTCGTATGGTTCGATTAATGTCCCCCCGGTAGAACCTTCCCGAGGGCACTGGCCACTCCGGGTGTGGCCAATCCGGTCAAAATGGCCATTTTCATTACCAGTTTAAAAAACCATGAATTTTGATACCCATATTGCCCCAAGTCGTATGGTTCGATTAATGTCCCCCCGGTAGAACCTTCCCCAGGGCACTGGCCACTCCGGGTGTTACCAATTCGGTCAAAATGGCCATTTTCATTACCGGTTTCAAAAACCATGAATTTCGATACGTGACCATCCATAAACCACGTGGACACTTTTTTGGGAATCATTTAAACCCCCCCCCCCTCCCCTCGTGGACAATTGTCCATTCAAAAAAAGAAAGCTGTATGGATCGTGGACTATCGCCATAACCCCCCCCCCCCCATCTAAAAAGTCCACGTGGTTTATGGATGGTCCCTACCCATATTGCCCCAAGTCGTATGATTCGATTAATGTCCACCCGGTAGAACCTTCCCGAGGGCACTGGCCACTCCGGGTGTGGCCAATCCGGTCAAAATGCCCATTTTCATTACCAGTTTCAAAAACCATGAATTTTGATACCCATATTGCCCCAAGTCGTATGGTTCGATTAATGTCCCCCGGTAGAACCTTTTCGAGGGCACTGGCCACTCCGGGTGTGGCCAATCCGGCCAAAATGGCCATTTTCATTACCAGTTTCAAAAACCATGAATTTTGATACCCATATTGCCCTAAGTCGTATGATTCGATTAATGTCCCCCGGTAGAACCTTCCCGAGGGCACTGGCCACTCCGGGTGTGGCCAATCCAGTCAAAATGCCCATTTTCATTACCAGTTTCAAAAACCATGAATTTTGATACCCATATTGCCCAAATTTGTATGGTTCCGTAAATGTCCTCCCGGTAGAACCTTCCCTCAGGGCAATGGCCACTCCGGGTGTGGCCAATCCTGCCAAAATGGTCATTTTCATTACCAGTATCAAAAACCATGAATTTTGATACCCATATTGCCCAAATTTGTATGGTTCCGTAAATGTCCTCCCGGTAGAACCTTCCCTCAGGGCAATGGCCACTCCGGGTGTGGCCAATCCTGCCAAAATGGCCATTTTTATCACCAGTATCAAAAACCATGAATTTTGTTACGCATATTGCCCCAAGTCGTATGGTTCCGTAAATGTCCTCCCGGTAGAACCTTCCCTCAGGGCACTGGTCACTCCGGGTGTGTCCAATCCAGTAAAAATGGCCATTTTCATTACCAGTTTCAAAAACCATGAATTTTGATACCCATATTGTTCTAAGTCGTATGGTTCGATTAATGTCCCCCCGGTAGAACCTTCCCGAGGGCACTGGTCACTCCGGGTGAGGCCAATCCAGTCAAAATGGCCATTTTCATTACCAGTATCAAAAACCATGAATTTTGATACCCATATTGGCCCAAGTCGTATGGTTCGAATAATGTTCCCCCGGTAGAACCTTCCCGAGGGCACTGGCCACTCCGGGTGTGGCCAATCCAGTCAAAATGGCCATTTTCATTACCAGTTTCAATAACCATGAATTTTGATACCCATATTGCCCCAAGTCGTATGGTTCGATTAATGTCCCCCCGGTAGAACCTTCCCCAGGGCACTGGCCACTCCGGGTGTGGCCAATCCGGTCAAAATGGCCATTTTCATAACCAGTATCAAAAACCATGAATTTTGATACCCATATTGCCCAAATGTGTATGGTTCCGTAAATGTCCTCCCGGTAGAACCTTCCCTCAGGGCAATGGCCACTCCGGGTGTGGCCAATCCTGCCAAAATGGCCATTTTCATCACCAGTATCAAAACCCATGAATTTTGATACGCATATTGCCCCAAGTCGTACGGTTCCGTAAATGTCCTCCCGGTAGAACCTTCCCTCAGGGCAATGGCCACTCCGGGTGTGGCCAATCCTGCCAAAATGGCCATTTTCATTACCAGTATCAAAAACCATGAATTTTGATACCCATATTGGCCCAAGTCGTATGGTTCGAATAATGTCCTCCCGGTAGAACCTTCCCTCAGGGCAATGGCCACTCCGGGTGTGGCCAATCCTGCCAAAATGGCCATTTTCATTACCAGTATCAAAAACCATGAATTTTGATACCCATATTGCCCAAATTTGTATGGTTCCGTAAATGTCCTCCCGGTAGAACCTTCCCTCAGGGCAATGGCCACTCCGGGTGTGGCCAATCCTGCCAAAATGGCCATTTTCATTACCAGTATCATAAACCATGCATTTTGATACCCATATTGCCCAAATTTGTATGGTTCCGTAAATGTCCTCCCGGTAGAACCTTCCCTCAGGGCAATGGCCACTCCGGGTGTGGCCAATCCTGCCAAAATGGCCATTTTCATTACCAGTATCAAAAACCATGAATTTTGATACCCATATTGCCCAAATTTGTATGGTTCCGTAAATGTCCTCCCGGTAGAACCTTCCCTCAGGGCAATGGCCACTCCGGGTGTGGCCAATCCTGCCAAAATGGCCATTTTCATTACCAGTATCAAAAACCATGAATTTTGATACCCATATTGCCCAAATTTGTATGGTTCCGTAAATGTCCTCCCGGTAGAACCTTCCCTCAGGGCAATGGCCACTCCGGGTGTGGCCAATCCTGCCAAAATGGCCATTTTCATTACCAGTATCAAAAACCATGAATTTTGATACCCATATTGCCCAAATTTGTATGGTTCCGTAAATGTCCTCCCGGTAGAACCTTCCCTCAGGGCAATGGCCACTCCGGGTGTGGCCAATCCTGCCAAAATGGTCATTTACATTACCAGTATCAAAAACCATGAATTTTGATACCCATATTACCCAAATTTGTATGGTTCCGTAAATGTCCTCCCGGTAGAACCTTCTCTCAGGGCAATGGCCACTCCGGGTGTGGCCAATCCTGCCAAAATGGTCATTTTCATTACCAGTATCAAAAACCATGAATTTTGATACCCATATTGCCCAAATTTGTATGGTTCCGTAAATGTCCTCCCGGTAGAACCTTCCCTCAGGGCACTGGCCACACCGGGTGTGGCCGATATCCTACCAAATTGTTCCCAATAATTTCGGTATTCCGGTGACCGTTCTGGCTACCGTCAATAACTTCTTGGACCTCCTCTCAAGTTCGTGCACCACCTGCGTGTGTGTGTGTGAGCAATAAAATTCCCAACGTAAGGTCCGTCTTTGATGAAAGTCTGATGGACACTAAATCCTCCAGAGGCTAACTTTTAGCTTAAATAGTTTTCACGGCATCTACGCAACAGAAACAGAATGTCACGCCGAGGGCTTGCGACGGTAACGCTACATTTTCGAAAAATTTTGCATTGACACCGCAGATAGAGCTTTAAGACAAAGTCCTTTGTCAAAAAATAATTTGGCCGCCTGTTTGTATGGAGATGGCCCATAGTGTAGGTGGTATGATTTCATACCATTCTGTACGTATTTAATTTGATCTCTTCATTTTGCGGAAAAATCTTAAACCTATCAAAGTCACCCCGGCTATCACTGTCACTCCGATTTACGGTA
The DNA here is from genome assembly GCF_016801865.2 of Culex pipiens pallens. Lineage (NCBI taxonomy): Eukaryota > Metazoa > Arthropoda > Insecta > Diptera > Culicidae > Culex > Culex pipiens. Next base: position 63,337,443 of record NC_068937.1, on the reverse strand, counting down.
AATAAATACTGATATATATCATTCTGATCTGCAAAACATAATAATTCCTCAAAACCCGTCCTAATAGCTTGCTATCTTGCTGGTGTCTGAATAAAATTGTCAAGTGCAGAGCAAAAGGAGAACCTTAATAGCACCGTTACTTAAAACGTCAAATATCCGACGGCTGTTTGAGGAGGGGTTTCCAACCTAAGAATAAAGCAGGCTATGCTGGCTGGGCAGAAACAGCGTAGTGACAAAATAGACTTCCGGGAGGTGACGTGACTGGACGGGAGAGTGGTTGGTCTGCTCTAGGAGGATAGCATATCCGAAGCGAAACATATGGAACCACTGAAGAGAGGTGAAGAGGGTACACACAAAAGTAGGAAAAAAATGAGCGACAACTGCACATAACCTCCGGCCGTTGACAGCGCGGTGTTTACAGTAAACATGACGTGAAGAGAGAGTCTAGTAGCCCATGGACATGAGGTGCTGCTGCTGCTGGGTGATGAAAGTTGGCTATAATCAAGAACACACCGAGGGAATACAAAATCTAGGGCATGAACCTGAACGGCTTTAATTATTAGGATGTTGAAAATATTGGTCAAAGTTTTTGTATCCCCTCCGTAAAAAATGGTCCAAACTATCAGGGGCTGTATTAAAAAAAATAATAATAATAATAATTTCGGTGGAATCTTTAAAGCAACTAGCTGAAAAAAAATTCAAACGGATTCCTCTGCATTCATTGTCGTTTTACACTTGTTTGAGTTAATTGGGTCCTAAAATGAAGCTTAGATTGCTGATATTATTGTTCACAGCGATAAAGCTTATTTTTCTGAGTACAATGACCCCTTGTACGACCATAAAGAGCTTAAAATGGATTTTTAAATCAATTTTGAAAAATTAACCTCGCGGTCATTCTTGACAGAAAAGCTCCTACTTGACAGGTCGTTCCAAGGGGACCATAGTTGATCCATCGAAAAAATGTTGTCTTGTCAAAAAAAAAAAAAAAATTGCATTAAAATGAAAAAAAGTGATCAGAAATGGTTTTAATCGTGTTTTTTACCGTTGTACATAAAAATTGGCATAGGGCTTTAGTACCCAATTGAACAATATTTTTAATTTTACTGAATTTTTGATGTGCATGCCAATAAAAGATAGCATACTTTGAACAATGATAAACATCATTTAAAATATTTTTGCCTTCCTCACTTTACTGAGGAAAGGCTATAAAATCACTTGAAAAATGAACTTCTCAATTAGACCTCCTAGACCCACCTTTATGTATACCTATCGACTCAAAATCAAATTCTGAGCAAATGTCTGTGTGTGTGGTGGGTTGGTTTTTTTTAATGATTGCATAATATTAATTCGAAATGTACACAATTAAATTAAATCCTCTTTTCTAAAATTGTTTTCTTACTATTATTTAGAAATACCGTCATCAGGGGTGACATTGGATCTGAGGTTGAGATTGGGTCATACAAATTTATGCATTTTTGTATGACCCAAGCTTACCCCCCAGACCCAATGTCACCCCTGATGGTGGTATCGCATTATAATTTATGACTATCTAGTCACATTTTTTCAGCTGGAACTTCAATATTTTGCATATTCATAAGAAAACTGCTATAAATGGTTTGAACTTATTAAATACAAAGCTGTGAAAAACAGTTTTCAAGATTTTGTAATACTTGAATGCTATACAAGGTCTTCTAATTTTTAAAAGATGCAAAACTGTTTTTTTATATCGCAATGTTTTTTTTTGTAAATGAATAACTAGACAGAATTTTTTCATATTAAAATTGACAAAAATACCAAAATTATTAGAGTTTATAGTTATAAAAACTATTAAAAAATCCCATCGAAAACAAGGGGGGAAGGGGTCTGGTAAAATGTGACGTGCTTTTTGAGGGGGTGTTCAACCTTGTGTGACAAAGTGTGATTTAGGGGGGAGGGGGATTAATTTTGGCCGATTTTTGTGTGACATACTTATGGACAGTATGTCAAAATTCGACATTTTCTTAACATTTGCTCAATAACAAAACAATACCAAAATTTGATATAATACCACAGATTGGTATTAACTTACACTTTGGAAATTTTTCCAAGGGCTCGCGAAAACCAAAATTTGGTATTGATACTATTAAATGGTATTATTTTGCATTTTCCTTGTTATTTACCCATGCTCGGGGATAGACATAAAATTTCCAAGAGCCTTGAACCCAGCACACGTATCAAGAAACATGAAATTGCCCCGGTCTGTAGGTCGACCGGGGTGTCCCCATTGGGTATTTGCTTTTTATTCAACTCGATTACAATGGTAATGACAGTTTCAAACATGTCTGCCGTCTTCAGCCCTTTTTATCACGTTTGGGGAGAAACCCCTCTGGCCGTCGATATGACTGAATGGTACCTACTTCCTTGAGTGATACACTCCCAACTCATCCGAAACCAACGTCGCCGGCAGCCAAGACAGCACCGACGACCGATGGATGGATGGATGTGGAATGTGCGGCCAACCGACGAGACCAGTGCGAGATGCTCGGCTTGCTGGGTGTGGTGTGTCAAAGGAAGAAAGGGCCAGCGCGACCGGAACCGGAACGATGCATTTTCCAATGACCATCAAGTTGCGGCCAGGTCTGATGCTATCGTTCCCTGAAGTGTACGAAACTTTGCCGTACAGTTTCCTTCAGACCGCATGTCAATTTGTGGGCAGTGAGGGAGAGCATGAAAAGGAGCGAACAACTTCCCTTTATGCTCACCTTTTTGGAATTTGATCATGATGTTGAATACAGCTATCCGTCAGTCAGGGACAGGTTGGAGACAGGTGTGTGGAAGAATATATCAAGTTATCGTTCTGATGTCAGCGGTTTTTCGGAGAGTGAACATCTTCTTCTTCTCGTGCTTTTCAGTTGCACACTCACATTTCACAGTCGAATGATAAATTTTATCTTATGTGGACGTTTCTCTTGGGACGAATGTGGAAACCCTAAAGTTTTATTGAAATAGTTTTACGAACGATGATTGTTTGCAGCATCCTGGAAGAACTTGTGAGGGTGAGCGAGTTATGGCCACGTGAGTTAAGATTACGATGTCAAAAGGTTGTCAGTTTTACAGTTTACAGAATTTGGATCACAATTACAACGGATTCCGAAAGTTGGCTGATTGTTAGAAAGTCCGGACTCGATTATCCGAAATTTCGAATATCTTATGTTCACAGACATGTTTGAAGTTAATGTTAGTAAACGCTTCAGTCAACCATGCGCACCCTCTTATTTTTGCTCCTCCATAGGTTAACGTGGATTACGATAAACTTGGTGTATCAACAATTGTTGTTTTGAGCATTCTGGTGTATTATTCATGCATTTAAATAGTTTGTTAGATCTTATTAATTTCACAAAAGTCTAAAAATAAAAAAAAAATCAAATTATTCGCTCTACAGCATTGCCTTGGCGTTCTCGATTGCGAGATTCCTACTCGAAACTAGGTGTCCGAAGGTTTGATTGTTGGGGCAATTGCAAACCTCTTTTTACACCCTAGCTTCCATCCACCCTGGGATTCGAACTGACGACCTTTGGATTGTTAGTCCAACTGCCTACCAGTGACTCCACCGAGACAGGACCCAGGGAGACGACTCCTACACCTGCACTGAGCTAACGATCTAACCATTAGGTTAGTCCGGGGCCAACATTTACCTCCCGTCCGACGGAAGGCGTCATCAGGCAAATCGCTTACCCCTACACCATGGTCCCGGTCACAAAAGTCTATTGTTGTTATAAAAAACTTGTTATGAATGTTCAACAAGAATCTTGTTTTTGAAACCAACCAAATATTTTGTCAAAGATGTCGGTTATAGTGAGATTAATTATGAAAAAAGTTTCACTCATAAAAATTACACGCAAATAGAATATGTACAATTTTATTTGCCAAAATTGATTTTCAAATGGTAAATTAAATTCGATGTTTTAAAGGGCTTATGAGCGAGTCTAAAGGGGCATAAACATCCCTCATTTAATCCCGAAATTGTCGGGGGTTGTTGGGACACAAAGACTATAAAATGTCATAAAACTTAAAATGTCTCTAACGACTTTGAGCTTCTGAGTCAATTTATTATCATCTATTTATAACCTTTAAAAATAAAAGTTCGTCAATTGTGTGCTATCTTTTGACAATCATTATTTAATACTTTTTGAGATAATGTACTATGTGTGCACAAAGTTTCCACACACACAAATAAGCTAAACTCAATACTTTAACTTACTTAATCAGTATAATTTCAAAAACAAAAGAAGCATTACAAAAAAATGTATGTCCATTTAAATTTGAGAAAAATAGACATTTTTATGATTTTCAGACAACTTGTATGGCGTGTAAACATGAATATTTTGATGAAAAATTGGTATATATCTTAAGATTTGTTTTGCGATTTCCGGAAACGTAAACGAATATCTAAAATCGGGTTTAAGCATTTTGTAGAGTTTGTTGTGTTTAACATAACGTCACCATTAACTCATAATCGACCAAAATGGTCGTTGTTACAAGATAGCACATACAAGACGAGTTCAAAAAATTTAGAATTCACTAAAATTAAAAATCACATTCGTTTCCATGGATACAAGATGTCACCCGAGCAAAAACAAAATTCTTTTTTTTTAACATTAAATTTTGTTTGGGTATAATTTAATGAAAATGAACATTTTTATGCATGTTTCAATTATCAAGGAACTCGAATTAGATACAATTATTACCATAAAATGGGATATTAGAGATACCGTCGAGAAAAAATGCACACTCATAAAAATAAATTAAAGAAAAGTATCTTTTGTTTTCGAAACTGTTTTACCTTAATCTTTCTCAGCCTCAGACGATCATTCTAGATTTCCCTTGCAAGCTCCAGGTCGAATTGAGTTGATATTAGGATGGAATATTTTTCTTTTTAGTTTAATAATTGTTCTATTTTTTCACTAAAATGCCGATAATTTCCTTTGCATTTAATCAATTGGGATGTTTCACTCTGCATTTGTAGAATATAATGAGCTATTTTAGGTGTTTTTTTTTTTAAATTTTGAAATTTTATTGAATTTTGTTTGTAAGAGACATTTTTTATATTTTTGGCGTTTTTAGCCTTACATCATCGTGCCCGGTTTGACTCATTACCCGATGATGCGATGAAGAAGTATCCCCTAGTAGTGGATAACCTCTTAATAAAATAAAAAATATTTGATGAAATTGTTGAACCGTTTGTAAGATAAAGTCATTTCAATTTTTATTTAAGGCTATTTTGAACTTAAAAAATTTAATTAAAAAAGTGTCGATAAATGGAAATTAATTCTACATACACCATCACTAGGCTTAGTGATTTTTCACGCTCGAAAATTTCAAATTTCACGAGGACCTCAATTTCAAAACACCAAATTTCACGCAAATTTCGCGGAACTTGAAAAATGTTAAAATAACTGTGAAAATCCTATGTTTAAATCACAGAAACTACTTTTATGCTTCATTATGTTTTATTATGTAAAAAAATCTTTACTAAATTTGAATGCGACAAAAAAATTCTTCCAATTTTCAAAAAAAAAATCCTCCTGGTTATTGAATGGGCTCTATATATATATTTTGAATTAAAATGTAGGGCACGCGTATTCTCATTTACTGAACTGCTCTCTTAATATTCGACTAACAAAGCTCAAATGTTTTCGCTAATTTGCTTCTGTTATATAATTTTACATTTTATTGAATTTCATATCATGGCTAGATTTGTCCAGTCAAAATGAGTAAAATAAATTGAATTTTCTGCGTCATTCAGCCCATTAAACATATTTTTTAAGGGTTTTAGCTCATTTTTCAAAAACTAAATTTATAAACATTTTGCAAAAAATTATATAATTTTTAAGAAAGCGAAATTTAAATTCTAAATGAGAAGAGAAAACAAAAAAGTAGTATTTTTTAACTTTCACGGGAATTATCCACCCAAATAAACAAATATCGTTAAAATTTAACAGGCACAAAAAAAATTGTTATATTTTTAAAATATGATTCCAAAGATAAAAAATACTCTTAATTTGATTTTGAATTAAACAAACAATGATTCTTTTAATTTCGTTCAAAACTATGCCTTTCAAATAAAATAGCACTAAAATTTTTAATACAGCGAATGAAAATATTGCTAAATTTTGATAGTTTCTGAAAAACTCAAAAATCTCAACATTTCTTCAAATGGTTCATATCAACATGACACACTAGCGTGTCCCAAAAAAACACGAAGTCGAGGAATTCAATGTGCTCAGTTCTCAAATGATAGAAAATCATGTTAGAAACAACTTTCTCATACATGAAAACTGTCGGAAAAATCGTTTACCACGTTCCCTGGGCATTTTTTTGAAAAAAGTCAGTTTTTTCGACAATTTCACAAAATCTGCTTAGAAAAAATGGAAAATTTTAAAATTTCAAATAACCTATACCATTAAATGATGGTCTGTCGTCCAATAAACAAGTTAATGTATCGATTTGGCCTTCTAAAACCTTGTTTTTACTTTCCCGGTAGCTTTTATGTCGAAAAATACGAGTTTTTGCTTTACTTTTTTTCAATCTTTTCCCTCGGTATTGAACACAAAAATTTCCTCATATGTGAGAATACATGCATCTTGTAGGAAATTTTCCGCCGAAGATTTTCGTTTAAGCAACTTTGAAGTTTCATCAACTCTGAGCTGAGATATTCCAGTTTTTGTGAAAAAAGAATATTGAATATTTGAAAATGTTGATTTTAATCATCATTGGCATACAATATTAAGGATAATTTAAGCCTAATTTGAAGTGCGGCTGTATCGCATCTGTTTTTAAACATGATTGATTCATCCTTCAATACTAAGGGCCACCTGGTTTTGTTTTCTCATGGCACACTACGTGCTAAATCAATGAATTGCTTTTAGCAAATAACTCATATTTAGAGCATTTTGCATTTAAACCAATCGATGCACGTTTGCTGTGTTTCCATGGATACAAATAAACAAATAACAAATATAAGGTTCAATTGTACGCATTTCCGTGATCTGAACCACAACGTAACGTTTACACTCCCTTCTTATAACTCCTGTTGATAAATCCGATGTTCAGGTAAATTAAAAATATCACTAATATTTGGAATTTATTCTATAGGGATCCATTCATTAATCACGTAGACATTTTTTTTAAATCTCAGCTCCCTCCCCTTCTCATGGTCAATTGTCCATAAAAAAAACTTTTTTGGATGGAGCGTGGACAATTGTCAACCCCGTACAATCGAACCATATATTTCGATGCCTCTGTGCTCTTGTACTAAGCTTACTGGTTTTCCTATCTAGATAGCATAAGAGAGCACAGATGCATCAATTTGTTATTTGTTTATTTGTATCCATGGAAACACAGCAAACGTGCATCGATTGGTTTAAATGCAAAATGCTCTAAATATGAGTTATTTTCTAAAAGTAATTCATTGATTTAGCACGTAGTGTGCCATGAGAAAACAAAACCAGGTGGCCCTTAGTATTGAAGGATGAATCAATCATGTTTAAAAACAGATGCGATACAGCCGCACTTCAAATTAGGCTTAAATTATCCTTAATATTGTATGCCAATGATGATTAAAATCAACATTTTCAAATATTCAATATTCTTTCTTCACAAAAACTGGAATATCTCAGCTCAGAGTTGATGAAACTTCAAAGTTGCTTAGACGAAAATCTTCGGCGGAAAATTTCCTACAAGATGCATGTATTCTCACATATGAGGAAATTTTTGTGTTCAATACCGAGGGAAAAGATTGAAAAAAAGTAAAGCAAAAACTCGTATTTTTCGACATAAAAGCTACCGGGAAAGTAAAAACAAGGTTTTAAAAGGCCAAATCGATACATTAACTTGTTTATTGGACCACAGACCATCATTTAATGGTATAGGCTATTTGAAATTTTAAAATTTTCCATTTTTTCTAAGCAGATTTTGTGAAATTGTCGAAAAAACTGACTTTTTTCAAAAAAATGCCCAGGGAACGTGGTAAACGATTTTTCCGAAAGTTTTCATGTATGAGAGAGTTGTTTCTAACATGATTTTCTATCATTTGAGAACTGAGCACATTGAATTCCTCGACTTCGTGTTTTTTTGGGACACGCTAATGACACACATATATAATCAAGCTTTTTAATTGAAAACTAATAAAATTTCTTTTCTTTTCGGATGAAATATTTATTAAGTTGTAAGGCTGGTACAAATTTTATTAAAAGTTTTTGTCCCTCCCTCTTCCCCTTTCCTTCGAAGTTGGCCCGAAAAATCAAGGGATGAAAAAAATATTTTTTTCAAAAAACTGAAAAATTTCAATGGATCAGCTGAAATAAATTTAAAATTCATTACCCTGCGTTTTTCATTCCATTTTTAAGAAGGTTTGGGATCATTTTAAGAATGTTTGGGTTGATTTAAAAATCTTTCGAATTTTTGAAAATTTTCGATGTTATCGCAAAATGTTTTTTTTTTTGCTAAAATTTTTGTTTTCGTCAAATCTTACATTTTTTGAAAACTAATAATTGCAAAACTACTGAACTAGTGTAAAATGCATTTTTAAACACTTTTTCCATGCAAATGTTAAAACTATGGCTTGTTATTTCAATATTTATATTTTTTATTTTTTTGCCCATATTTGCCATGTGTTGACGTGACATGGTATGGATAAGTTTAATCCGCTCAATGAAGCATTCAGCACATTTTTCAATAACCAACCCGACATGATTGAAATGCGAAAATTAAGGACACTTGACGTAGCAGAACGAGTTTATGCGGTTTGTGGAAATTGGTCCCATCTTTTGTGGTAAATCTGTGAGCTATCAAAAATTATTGCCATTTCTGTGGTTTGTCCGCAAACCCAGCAAAAAAGGGAAACCTCGATGTTGATGTGAAAGATCGCCCGAACTAGCTCGCGGCTGTGGTTTTGGAGACCATTGAAAGTTACCCTTGAACAACCCTTGTTCGCAAGGTATAGAATAGCCATGGTCAGTTGGGTTCGATGGCACTTCTGAAAGCTACAACTCGGCATAAAAAAGAACCGCCAGAGATGATAATCCTAAAACAATACAACTATTGAACTGAGCAAACTTCCTATTCTCTGTCGGCTTTGGGTTTCTCTGGTGCCTATTGAATCAAACAAAGCACTTGACAATGGCACCAGAAATCGTTCGTCGGTTCTGCTCCTGCCGCTCCCGGTCGGTCCCACTTGGCCACTCTGTTTGGTTAGGAAACCAGAACTACCAACCACGATAGGGCAAAAGGACACTGCCGCGGTCGGTGGCAGAACAGAAGGAGACCAGAGTTTGGGGGGTGAAATGAAGAATGTGGCTGCAGGGAAAACTGCCCGGACAATATCTCCCCAATTTGGTTTTACAACACGAACAGCAGCGGTGTGCCAGTGATGGAAACTTTTGTTCTGGAGTTTCCTGGGCGGAAGCCCTACGGGACAGCCAAAAACGACCGTTTGACTCTTCCCCCGCCAATGAATGTGTGAAGAAGCTGGGGGAGTGAATTTTTATGATTTTCTAACGACCATTCGCACAGGAGAGTATCGGTAATGGGCAACAAATAGAAACGATTTCCGTTTAATTATCAATTTGGGACGGAATTGTTAGTTTCGGAAAAATCAATGACAAACAATATACAGCTATCGAAAATTAATTGGATGTGCTTTATACAAGGGACAGCGGTTTTTTAAAGCGCTAGTTTTGTGCTGGTTCTAATCAGAAGTGAACAAATCAATCAATATACCAGCTGTTTCAATTCGCCCCAGATGACAGTGCATTGTTTATGAAGATAGGATAAGTTCAGTTCCGGCTTTGAAGATTTTGTTTAAAAAAAGCTTTTTCAATTCAGCCGGGTCCGGTGGTTTAGTGGATAGCTTGGTAGCCTCTAAACCCCAGTATGGCCTAGGTTCAATCCCAGACGGGCCCGGTGGCATTTATCGAGACGAGATTTGCCTGATCACGCCTTCTATCGGATGGGAAAGTAAAACGTCGGTCCATTTGCGTAAAAGAGGTTTTGGGTGACTCACCACAAGTGCACATAACCTTCGGACGCCTAGAAATGAGCAGAAACTTGCAGCAGAGACCACAAAAGACCCGGGGGTCGTTAAAGTGGATTGCCTTACTTTTTTTTATTTCAATTCAAATTTTTTTCAAAGTTTATGTTTCTTATCAAGCCACCATTTCGAAATCTTAATGTGAAAATGGTTTTAAAATGCAGTACAGTTGTTTTGCAATCATTTGTTTTCATAAGCTACATTCCATGACGAACAAGTCATAATTTTTTTCGAACATTAAAGTGGCCGTCTTATGCTTATGAGCAATTCTCCACCAAACCCGGAAATTGATTTTGGGTAATTCTCTACCAACTCACACGAAATCGGGAAAAGTTGCCCCGACCCCTCTTCGATTTGCGTGAAACTTTGTCCTAAGGGGTAACTTCTATTCCTGAACACGAATCCGAGGTCCGTTTTTTGATATCTCGTGACGGAGGGGCAGTACGACCCCTTCCATTTTTGAACATGCGAAAAAAGAGGTGTTTTATAATAATTTGCAGCCTGAAACAGTGATGAGATAGAAATTTGGTGTCAAAGGGACTTTTATGTAAAATTAGACGCCCGATTTGATGGCGTACTCAGAATTGCGAAAAAACATATTTTTCATCGAAAAAAACACTAAAAACGTTTTAAAAATTCTCCCATTTTCCGTTACTCGACTGTAAAAATTTTTGGAACATGTCATTTTATGGGAAATTTAATGTACTTTTCAAATCTACATTGACCCAGAAGGGTAATTTTTTCATTTAGAACAAAATTTTTCATTTTAAAATTTCGTGTTTTTTTCTAACTTTGCAGGATTATTTTTTCGAGTGTAACAATGTTCTACAAAGTTGTAGAGCAGACAATTAAAATTTTTTTGATATATAGACATAAGGGGTTTGCTAATAAACATCACGAGTTATCGCGATTTTACGAAAAAAAGTTTTGAAAAAGTTTCTTTTTCGTTTTTCTTTGTTTCGTCGTCCGTGTCTGTCGCGGGTGACCATGAACGGCCATGATCGATGACGACCAACTTTTTCAAAACTTTTTTTCGTAAAATCACGATAACTCGTGATGTTTATTAGCAAACCCCTTATGTCTATATATCAAAATTTTTGTAATTGTCTGTTCTACAACTTTGTAGAACATTGTTATGCTCTAAAAAATAATCCTGCAAAGTTAGAAAAAATACGAAATTTTAAAATGAAAAATTTTGTTCTAAATGAAAAAATGACCCTTCTGGGTCAATGTAGATTCGAAAAGTACATTAAATTTCCCATAAAATGACATGTTCCAAAATTTTTTACAGTCGAGTAACGGAAAATGGGAGAATTTTTAAAACGTTGTTATTGTTTTTTTTCGATGAAAAATACGTTTTTTCGGAATTCTGAGTACGCCATCAAATCGGGCGTCTAATTTTACATAAAAGTCCCTTTGACACCAAATTTCTATCTCATCACCGTTTCAGGCTGCAAATTATTGAAAAATACCTCTTTTTTCGCATGTTCAAAAATGGAAGGGGTCGTACCGCCCCTCCGTCACGAGATATCAAAAAACGGACCTCGGATTCGTGATCAGGGACAAAAGTTACCCCTTAGGACAAAGTTTCACCCAAATCGAAGAGGGGTCGGGGCAACTGCTGTGTGAGTTGGCGGAGAATTACCCTATGGCTAAAACTTTGCATGTTTGAAATCTATTACATTTTGAGGATTTTTTTTTTGGGGCAAAGTTGTAAGTATTGATGAGGACTATACATAAAAAATTGGTACGCGGAAAAAAATGTAATTTTTAAATCAACCATTTTTCACAAAAAATCACTTTTTCAAAATCCGACGATTTTTTTTTATTTTTTTTTGTTTTAGGGGACAAATACCCACATTCAGAAGTTGGACGTTATGGCGACGGTTACATTTTTTAAAATAATGATTTCTGTAAAAAAAAAAATTGTAAATATTTTTTTTTGTCCTGATTTTTTTTGTGATCGAAAAGTATTTTACATTTTTTTTATTAAGGGTGCACATCAATCAAGGAAGTTGTTGTCTTCTTGTTCCAAAATTGTTAAACTTACGGACCCAATCCTGCAACAATCTGATTGTAAAAATGATCAAACTTTGTTGTAAATAACATTGAAGACAGTACTTTAGGGGATGAATTAAAAATCATATCGATAGATCCCGTAGTTTTGAAGATACTAAAAAGTCTGTAACAAACATATAGGTGCAAAAGCTATTGTTGATGTGTACCGTTAAGTGCACCTTTTTAAAAATATAGCCATTCAAAGTTAAATTTTGTCCGTTAAATACCGGTTTTTTCACTTTTTCAAATAGTGTCAATGATTGTCCATTAGAGTGCCCAGAAAAAATGAACCCCTGCTCCACAAGCGGAAAACATTTTTTTAAATTAAATATGTCTTTATTGAACTTTCTTGTAATAATAACATTTCATTTACATTCTAAGTGGTATGGCTTAATGCTCTTCATCTTTGTTGTATTTTTCGTTCACATTATTTAATTCAAATTGTTTCACATTTTTGCAAAAAAAAATCACTTAAACAACTCATCCTAACTTAAAACTAAAAAAAGTAAATTCATTGAAATATTCAAAATCAGTAGAAAGAGGAAACTACGAACTGTATTTTAAGACAAATTCTCCAAGCTTTCTTACTTGTTCCGCAAGAGATTTGCAACCACGCAGTGTTGTTGTCATCTCGATGAAAACGTTCAGGACTTGTGGTGAAAACAGGTCACTGCTGCATTCATCCGTTGATGCTGGTTAGTTTTCCCTCGTTTGCTGACTGAAGCCTGGAGGAGTTGTATTCACTGCAACTCTTTGTCGCTGATTCAACGGCAATGGCTGCTGATTTGGAACCACTCGAGCAGATACCGCTCCTGGTGACGCCAAAGCAGGCAAATCCACGTCCGTGAATGCTGGTGGTGTTTTGCGACGATTTGCCTCATCGTCGCTTGCTGCCGATTTTTTTACAAACTCAGCTCGTTTTGGGCAGCTCCGATTCTTGGTCGAATGGTCGCTGCCACAATTGAAGCATTTAGCTTCGCTGTTCTAGTTGATTGTGTTGCAAGTTTGAGTTTTGGGCTCACCTCCACAGGTTGCACAAAGACTCTTGATGAAACAGTTCCTTCCACCATGCCCAAACTGCAAACAGTTCGAACATTGTGTCACGTCACGGTGCACTGGACGATAACGTTCCCAAGTCACGATGATGTTGAAAATTGCCCGAACTGCTTTCAGCTCAGACGGCGTTGTCGATCCTTTCTCGAGATGAACCAGGTACAGTTGATCACGATACTTGATGTCCTTGTTGTGTCTCGTCTCGACGAAGTGGTTTCTAGCTGCTCTGCTCTAGTCTGCGATTAGGGCGTCCAATTTTCCCGGGTTTTGAATTTCCCGGGAAACGGGAAAAATATTTTTGAAATCCCGGGAATTCCCGGGATCCCAGGAAATTTTTTAAGCAGTCATAAAATGTATGTTTTCATAATATTTGATATGTTTTCAAGCTTAATAATAATAATTGGTGACAATCTACACTTCAATCTAAACAAGGACGACAGTTTTTAAATAACTTAAAAGAAATAAAAATTGTTTTTTTTTTATTTAAAAAAAAGTTTAAATTTAAATTTTCAATGTTATTCAAATTAAATAAGAGTTTTATAAATAAATTTCTTCTATATATTTTAATATATGCCATAACTAGAAAAGCTAGACAAATTTCTTTGAAAATATCTACAAAAACGAGAAGCGACAACAACACAAGAGTTTTTTTTTTTGAAAAAAAAGTTCCTATAAGCTATTGTCCTTCATATTTAAAAAAAAAACAGTCAATGCAAAATTTGAGATAACTGTTGAATGTTTTATTTTATATAAAACATATTTTAATAATTCTCTTCAAGTTACTACCGTCAACTAGGGAAAATCAGGAATACAGGCTGAAAAGGTACAGGAGATTTCAGAGCAATACATTTGGAAATCGGTGTACTAATTTTTTTTTCTGTTCCTGTTTTAACCAATGTTATTCAAAACACGATGCATTTTTTTCTTAAATAGCTGTCTTATTTCGTTACTTTCCCCAAAATCCGGAGTTTAATGAAAAATAATTTAAGATGATAATTTTCAATTATAATATCATAAATATAAATATGATAAATAGTCTTCAAAAATACGAAAACTTAAATAGAAAATATTTATTGCGCCAGGCATTTTGCAGATCTATGACTGAATTATAATCAATTTTCTCTTATCAGTCAAATTAAAACTGATATATGCCGAATACAAATTTTAATGCTTTAAAGTTCGTATCGATTACTATGTATTTTACTGTTCATCTATTTCTACAACAAAATTTGAATTTTCAGACCAAAATTTGTTTTTTTTTTCAATTTCGGGAATTCCCGGGACAAATTATGAAAATTCCCGGGATTCGGGAATTCCCGGTTTTGAAAAAATCCCGGGATTTTTGTCCCGGGAATTCCCGGGATGGACGCACTATCTGCGATCAGGGAGCGCGTGGTCGTAAAAAAATATTCGGAGTGAAAAGTGATTTTTTTTTGTGTGTGCCTTTTGTTTCGCATTTTTGTCGTGAATTGTGCGCTGCGAGGAGAAGATTACCCTCTGAAAATGCAGCGTCATCAGTGCATAATTGGCAAAGGGAGCGCGTGGTCGTAAAAAAATATTCGGAGTGAAAAGTGATTTTTTTTTGTGTGTGCCTTTTGTTTCGCATTTTTGTCATGTATTGTGTGCTGCGAAGAGAAAATTACCCTCTGAAAATGCAGCGTCATCAGTGCATAATTGGCAAAGGGAGCGCGTGGTCGTAAAAAAATATTCGGAGTGAAAAGTGATTTTTTTTTGTGTGTGCCTTTTGTTTCGCATTTTTGTCATGTATTGTGTGCTGCGAAAAGAAAATTACCCTCTGAAAATGCAGCGTCATCAGTGCATAATTGGCAAAGGGAGCGCGTGGTCGTAAAAAAATATTCGGAGTGAAAAGTGATTTTTTTTTGTTCCTTTTGTTTCGCATTTTTGTCGTGAATTGTGCGCTGCGAGGAGAAGATTACCCTCTGAAAATGCAGCGTCATCAGTGCATAATTGGCAAAGGGAGCGCGTGGTCGTAAAAAAATATTCGGAGTGAAAAGTGATTTTTTTTGTGTGTGCCTTTTGTTTCGCATTTTTGTCGTGAATTGTGATATAGTTTTCGATAAAAACGATCCGAGTTCGTTAGGTTTATCGCGTAACAAAATTATTTTGATTCATCAAGAACGTCGTGTGGTGCGCTAGTCTTTTTTGTGTTGAAAAGACCTTCCCATAGCTCCGTAGCTCGGAGGGCTCGACGTCGGTTGTTTGTGTGTTAAGCCCTCTCCATAGCATCGTAGCTCGAGAGGCAACGAAAATCAATACCTAATCTAGCTAATAGAAAGAAGATAGGAAGGCACTTGATGATTGAGTTCGTCGCGTCTATTCCGTAACAAATTCATGAACTAAATGATTATATAATTAAAAATCAGACTACGCTATCATTGCAGCATTGCGTTTAACACCTCATACTATAAACAAATATTATTTGGTTTTATCTTTCCACAGCCGGCTGTCTAAGATTAAACCATTTCATTAAAAATTTAACAACAGTTAAAGGGGAAATGTCTCATCCGCAGCATCCGATTGCTTTTTTTTTTTTTTTGTTGCCCAATGGGCATTGGGTTAAGTTCACTGCGACCACCTGAGAAGGCTATCTTTTGTGATGTACCCTGGTTACTGTCCATACTACAAATTACTCGTATCCATTGGATCGGAAGACGAGGGGTTATTTTGCAGACATGGTTTATCCCAATTCGGCGCAATACAGTCGATGAACTGTATGACCTTCTTGGGATGGGTGTGGTGCCATACATCGTACGGCGTAAGAAGGTGCGATCCAAGGAACCGCAATCCGATTGCTTGCCTTGAGAATAAAACATAATACCTTTCAACAAACACTATGATTTTGGTTCGCATCATCATCTTCTATGATGAATCCTGACCAAACACCCTATCCTACTAACCAATTTTCAGGCTCCTGGCGCTTGTGGGGTGTAAGCACAGAGTAAATCAGCTGCCCTAGTAGCAACCTGCGCTAACTAACATTCCCGTCCCTTAAAATCGAGATCTACAAACTGACATGGCGGGCGCCGTTGGTGGCCAATGACTGTTACCTATTCGCAACTGATCTAGCTTTAGCAATCATGGTGTTTTATCTTTTCAGCGCATTCATACATGCTGTTGATAAGGGAAACACCACTAGATCGTCGAAGCCTATGATCAGTAGTGCTGAAAGGATATTACGGTTCTGTTCAGCAACGGAGGGGCAACCATGGGTGATCTCTCATGCTCATGCTCATGCTCAATTTTCTGAACATTTCAGAAATAAACAATCATGGACACTATTTAAAAAAATAAAAAAAACGGAATTTTTTAAACATTTTGACTTTTTGCTATATTTTGGTATGAAAATGAGTGAACTCTCCTTTGCACTTCACAATGTTGGCACTTCACAACAATTATGTTACATTTTTGAAGTGCATCGTAAAACCCATGTAAACCAACACCACCAACGCCAGGCAAATTAACAAACATATGAACACGAATATCTCTACCTAGGTAGTGAAAGTGAAAAAGTCATCCCGGAGAACGGGAAGCAGGAAATAAATGTTAAACGAAGAGATTGTGCAGATTCATTAATTTAAACGATATGTCATGCTTTTTACGGCGCGGCGTGTGGTTATACACTCTGTCGAGACTTTTCCCATCCGATGAGTCGTCGCGACGGCTGGAGCGTTCCGTCCGGTAGTGCCATTACGCTCTTGCTTCTCTGTCGTTGTGAGCTCCCGTTTGCTTTTATAGGTGCACACTTTTTTCACCGTACTCCCGCGTCACTGTGCCATAACTGAGGCGCGCTACCACAGAAGTAACTCCTTTCGTGGGAATATAATTTTGCCGGCAGACCGACTAAGACCCTTTCCGGCAACCCATGCCGACGTGGGTGGGAGTTACGGTTTTCTGGACAGCAATGTTAACGATCATAAAAGTACCTACTCTTCGTGTTCACCGAGTCATCGCCGCCAAGCCGACTTAGCGGACTCGCAAAACGGATGCACTTGCCCCTGGGAGAGGAAACGGGCTCAGATTTAACCTACCAACCAACGCTGGATGTCGGGACAGAGTTCAAAGGCAACTCTGGACAGCTTCGGTTCCGGGTTGTGGTTCCCAACCCGTCGCTGAACGTTAAAAGTGACTTGAAATGTGGCCTGAGGGGGGTAGACTGGCAGCCAACAACTTATGGCTGTTGGTGTTATTAATTATTCCAAAATCATAACCGTGGGAGTAATCAGCTTAAAAAGGTCGCGTTTCCTCACTGGCAATATTTTCAAAAGCGGTGGCGGTGACGTTTTAACGAGATTTTGAATGTTTATTAACCGCCAATGAGTTGGCCAATTAGTTGAATAATTAGACATGTATCTTGGTAGGAGTTTTTCGTAACTTAAAAACATGTTCGTTTTCATTTTGACATAATATGAAGAGTTGAAAAATAATGCAATCACTTCTAGGTCCTTTGAAACCAGGTTTCACAAAATGTTATCCTTTTGCCTTCCTCACTGAGGTAAGGCTATAATCCTGCTCTAAAATTGAACTTTTTATTAAAAGCTCGAAAACCCACCTTGATGTATACATATCGACTCAGAATCGAAAACTGAACAAATGTCTGTGTGTATGTGTGTGTGTATGTGTGTGTATGTGTGTGTGTGTATGTGTGTGTGTATGTGTGTGGGTATGTGTGTGTGTATGTGTGTGTGTATGTGACCAATAATGTCACGCAGTTTTCTCAGCACTGGCTGAACCGAATTTGACCAAACCAGTCGCATTCGACTTGGTTTAGGGTCCCATACGGTGCTATTGAATTGTTTGAAGTTTCGATAAGTAGTTCAAAAGTTATGTATAAAAATGTGTTTTCGCATATTTTCGGAAGATGAATAAATGGCAGTAAACTGAACCAAACATCATCATGTTATACATCGTTATTTAGGTAATTGAAAGACCTTTCCAACGAGTCCACAACTTTGAAGATCTGGCAACCTTGTCTCGAGTTATAACCACTTAAGTGATATTTATGTACTTTTTTGTAGCCGGATCTCATTTAAATGTATGTAAACAATGTCCGGATCCATCATCCGACACATCGTTGGTTAGGTAATTGAAAGACCTTTCCAACGAATCTACAACATTGAAGATCTGGCATTCCTGCCTCGAGTTATAACCACTTAAGTGATATTTATGTACTTTTTTTGTAGCCGGATCTCATTTAAATGTATGTAAACAATGTCCGGATCCATCATCCGACACATCGTTGGTTAGGTAATTGAAAGACCTTTCCAACGAAGCTACAACATTGAAGATCTGGCAACCCTGTCTCGAGTTATAACCACTTAAGTGATATTTATGTACTTTTTTTTGTAGCCGGATCTCATTTAAATGTATGTAAACAATGTCCGGATCCATCATCCGACACATCGTTGGTTAGGTAATTGAAAGACCTTTCCAACGAATCTACAACATTGAAGATCTGGCATTCCTGTCTCGAGTTATAACCACTTAAGTGATATTTATGTACTTTTTTTGTAGCCGGATCTCATTTAAATGTATGTAAACAATGTCCGGATCCATCATCCGACACATCGTTGGTTAGGTAATTGAAAGACCTTTCCAACGAAGCTACAACATTGAAGATCTGGCAACCCTGTCTCGAGTTATAACCACTTAAGTGATATTTATGTACTTTTTTTTGTAGCCGTATCTCATTTAAATGTATGTAACCAATGTCCGGATCCATCATCCGACACATCGTTGGTTAGGTAATTGAAAGACCTTTCCAACGAATCTACAACATTGAAGATCTGGCAAACCTGTCTCGAGTTATAACCGCATAAGTGATATTTATGTACTTTTTTGAAGCCGGATCTCACTTAAATGTATGTAAACGATGTCCGGATCCATCATCCGACCCATCGTTGGTTAGGTAATCAAAAGACCTTTCCAACGAATCTACAACATTGAAGATCTGGCAACCCTGTCTCGAGATATCCCGTCTTAAATGATATTTATGTACTTTTTTGTAGCCGGATCTCATTTAAATGTATGTAAACAATGTCCGGATCCACCATCCGACCCATCGTTGGTTAGGTAATTGAAAGACCTTTCCAACGAATCTACAACATTGAAGATCTGGCAACCCTATCTCGAGTTATAACCGCATAAGTGATATTTATGTACTTTTTTGAAGCCGGATCTCACTTAAATGTATGTAAACGATGTCCGGATCCATCATCCGACCCATCGTTGGTTAGGTAATCGAAAGACCTTTCCAACGAATCCACAACATTGAAGATCTGGCAACCCTGTCTCGAGTTATGACCACTTAAGTGATATTTATGTACTTTTTTTGTAGCCGGATCTCATTTAAATGTATGTAAACAATGTCCGGATCCACCATCCGACCCTTCGTTGGTTAGGTAATTGAAAGACCTTTTCAACGAATCTACAACATTGAAGATCTGGCAACCCTGTCTTGAGTTATAACCACTTAAGTGATATTTATGTACTTTTTTGAAGCCGGATCTCACTTAAATGTATGTAAACGATGTCCGGATCCATCATCCGACCCATCGTTGGTTAGGTAATTGAAAGACCTTTCCAACGAATCTTTAACATTGAAGATCTGGCAACCCTGTCTCGAGATATCCCGTCTTAAATGATATTTATGTACTTTCTTGTAGCCGGATCTCATTTAAATGTATGTAAACAATGTCCCGATCCATCATCCGACCCATCGTTGGTTAGGTAATTGAAAGATCTTTCCAACGAATCTACAACATTGAAGATCTGGCAACCCTGTCTTGAGTTATAACCACTTAAGTGATATTTATGTACTTTTTTGAAGCCGGATCTCACTTAAATGTATGTAAACGATGTCCGGATCCATCATCCGACACATCGTTGGTTAGGTAATTGAAAGACCTTTCCAACGAATCTTTAACATTGAAGATCTGGCAACCCTGTCTCGAGATATCCCGTCTTAAATGATATTTATGTACTTTTTTGTAGCCGGATCTCATTTAAATGTATGTAAACAATGTCCGGATCCATCATCCGACCCATCGTTGATTAGGTAATCGAAAGACCTTTCCAACGAATCCAAAACATTAAAGATCTGGCAACCCTGTCTCGAGTTCTGACCACTTATAATGCCACTTATGAGCCCTTGAGTGATATGTGTGTTTTTTTGGATCAAATTTGTGTCCAAACCCATCATATTACATATCACCCATTGTTGGAAAAGAGTGAGGAAGGCACCAACCACATAGGTGGATTAAGTTAGTTTTTTGTGAAAACATTGGTAGTTTATCCATGATCATTTAATTTATAGTAATTCATATCGTTTAAGTTATTATTGTCGTATCTTGTTTTGAACCGAGTCACGTGGCGTAACGTGGTAACGCTTCCGCCTCGTGAGCGGTTGATCGGGGTTCAAATCTCGGCTCTGACCAACACAACTGGTGATCTTTTCCCTTCTGGATTCGATTGCATAGTAAAGGGATGGTATAGTACCTTAGTTAAGACGACCTACGGAATGTTAACATCAACCTTAAAATGTTAACATTAAATCACTTTGTAAATGAGGCCCGATTCTCTTAACGGGTCATTGTAAAAAAAAACTTGTTTTGGATCACTGATGGCAGTTTAAACAAATTGCTTCAAATTTGTTGAATTTTCAGTGTACTGTTGATTCTGACGAACTTTTCACATAGAAGCCCATTAGGCCATTAGGCATTTTGAAGTGTTCGTGTGCTATCTCGTCACATCCGCCTTTTTGGCGTTCCAAGAAAAACGCGCTTCAATTTTTGATCTTGAATAAGCAAACAAAAAAGCGCACGTAATATAAACAAACACGTTTTGTTTGGCTGATCCGTTCTGTGTATGGTCCCAAAATTTGGTTGTTTGGTTGGAGTACCAAGTTTTTATCAAAATTGTGAATTGCGCACTTGCAGAGTGTGTCAAGATAGCACGATCGGAGCGCAACTTCTTTCTTATGAAGAGTGACATCATTATCAAGGAATTGTCATGTTTAGCATATGCTCTGAACGTCGTGATTTATTTTGGAATTAATTTTGTAATTTCTTTTTGTGATGTTTGCAACAAAACGTGGAAAATGAAGGGATACATCAAGCACATCCAACTTAATTTTGGAGCAGATATTCGTTGAAATGAGTTAAGTACTGATTATGCTATGGTGATAACTTTTGTTCTGTCATAATAAATAATGGCTATGCGTACAGACATAACTTTTTGTAGTTAGTTTTGTTACAAAATATCATAAAATAAATAGTAAATTTAAGATTTTGAATTCAATTTAAATAGAAAATGATTTGTCATCAAAGCATTCAATGCCAACTTTTCTATACCCCATCCAACTCAAAGGCTAAACAAATAAAGACATAATCTGGTGATTGTTTTGTTTGCGAAGCAATCCTTGTGGTAGTTAGGGCAAAGGTGGCTGTTATAATTATTGTTATGGAGCAGCATTTTGAAACACAGTCTGTTCTCGTCAGTGTTGACTGGTGGGTTGAAAGATGGCCATAAAAGTATCCAAATTGCCGTCCAAAATTTTTAATATTCATCTCTGGCGTGCTGTCGTCGTTTATATCGTCACTACGGTTGCTGGAAGAAAGGGAAGGTTTTTTTTAACCTTCTAGTGGAACTTGGGTTATGCTGAAAACTACGACTTATTTGAATTACTAGTAAATTGGCGTGATTTGCTTCTTGTCACACTATAGTTTCGAATAAAAAACGCTGTTTAGCATTCGAGCTTGAATGAGCAAAGCGCTCGATATGTAAATAGTAACAAACACGCCTTTAGTCAATTTATGACGAATTTCCTGCATGACATCGATGACAGCATCGAACTGTGTTAAGTCCATGCAAACGGTGCTCGTCATTCTAACCGTCAAAACAAACTAGCGTAAACCGCCATTTTGTTTGTTGGAAGTATCAACAAAAATTATGTAATTATTTTTAACCCTCTACAACCCAACCCCACCTTTAGACGGGCTTTGATATAAAAACTCGTCAAAAATCAATTTTTCAACTTATTTTTGATCTTTAAAAAGCATTAGAAAGAAGAACTCTTAAACTTTTAGAAAATTTGAGGGTTAGAAGTTTGATTGTTTTATGTGACTTTTTCAATGTTTTGACAAATGTACTTTTTAGGGATCAACTTTGGCTGTGTTTTTTAAAGAAGTATGCTCAGTAAGTTTTGTAGTGTCGCAGACTATGTCTTTACAATTATTTTACAATTTAAATGATAATGGTGGCATTCTATAGCATAAAATGTGAGAACAAGCAAAACAATTGAAAAAGTGACTGTAAAGCATGAAAATGTAATGCTAGGAGGTGGTAGAATATGCAAAATACTACCGAAAACAAAGATAAACTACACAAGATAAATGCAAATTAAAATGCTAAAAATGAAACAAGAGAAGTAAAGTTTTTTGTAGAACAAAAGTTGCTCAAAATGACCTCCTTAAGAAAGGAAATTTTTTTTTTTCGAAAAAACAATTGGGCAGTTTGCTAAAGGATACTCATGACACCGAATCCCCTACACAAAATTTGTAAAGGATTTGAACTCCCGACAGATAGGTTTCAGAGGAACGTGTTTGCACACCATTAAAACGATTCTATTAACATTACTCAGGATTGCGTGACACTAAAGTTTCTTTTCAACACCACCATCAGCAACAAACGGAAGGACAGGATTTAAGCAAATTTCCTAATTGGTGTTTTCCCCCAACGCGCGTTGTTTATCTGGGTGGAAGAGCCAGCCGGTTACAGGCAATACGGGTTCCTGTCCTACTCCAACCCTTGGCAAACCGACACGCACGTTGCCATGGCGCTGAGGAGCAAAACTGCGTGTTCCTTCCCCAAGGGAGAAAGAAAATGGGGGTCTAGAAAGTGATACAAGGGAGGAAATTACTTTGCCACCCACCTCTTTGTTGCCAGCCTCCACCATCATTCGATACGTATCAATGTCAACGAGGGGTGCTGCCAGCCGACGGAGAAAAGGGCGTTTATTGTTTCAACATTTGGTTCAAATTTACCCACCCAGGCAACTGGGACGGTGGGGGCTAAGGGTTGATAAAGATGGGATCGTTGAAGACGTTATATAGTGTGCTTGAGACTGAAATCAAATCAATAGACAGCTGGAGACACAGATATTGTGGAATTGGGAAGAAAATGCTGCTTTTACTGTTTCAAAGTGAGATGACACTTGAGAAATTGATACATTCAATTGTTTCAGCAATTCTGGCACACCCACAAATCCCTTTTCAGCCTTCCTCGAGCAGCACCCCCTCTTAATCTGGGGTGATAGACTACGAAAGTTTATTCCACCCTACTGCTGGTACTAGCAGGACATTTCTTTCGTGTCTAGATTTTATTTTATTTTTTGCTTCGCTCGCGCGCCATATTCTGTCTCTTTTTCGAATGTTCGACAGATCGTGTAATAATACATTTGCTGAGGCAAGATTGTTTCTGCTTGCCTGCTCTTTTTTTCTCCTTGTTTTTTTATTGGCTTCACCTCGTCGCGACCGACACGTGCTGTTCCTGGTTTCGCGCTCAAACCAAGTCCTAGTCGAATTTCGAATCAATTTATATGGATACGAGTTTTTCGGGCTTGTTTTGCCGCAGTATTAATGGTTGGTAACATGCTGCTGAATTCAATTTACGATACGTTTAACGGGTTGGGGATGGTAACCGCGGTGCGTGGTGCAATTTTCCGTAGACTTGAGTGTTGAATTATGATGTATTATGAAAACAATATGCTTAAAATAAAATAAATGGAATAGGGTAATTCTCCGCCAACTCACACAGCAGTTGCCCCGACCCCTCTTCGATTTGCGTGAAACTTTGTCCTAAGGGGTAACTTTTGTCCCTGATCACGAATCCGAGGTCCGTTTTTTGATATCTCGTGACGGAGGGGCGGTACGACCCCTTCCATTTTTGAACATGCGAAAAAAGAGGTGTTTTTCAATAATTTGCAGCCTGAAACGGTGATGAGATAGAAATTTGGTGTCAAAGGGACTTTTATGTAAAATTAGACGCCCGATTTGATGGCGTACTCAGAATTCCGAAAAAACGTATTTTTCATCGAAAAAAACACTAAAAAAGTTTTAAAAATTCTCCCATTTTCCGTTACTCGACTGTAAAAAATTTTGGAACATGTCATTTTATGGGAAATTTAATGTACTTTTCGAATCTACATTGTCCCAGAAGGGTCATTTTTTCATTTAGAACAAAATTTTTCATTTTAAAATTTCGTGTTTTTTCTAACTTTGCAGGGTTATTTTTTAGAGTGTAACAATGTTCTACAAAGTTGTAGAGCAGACAATTACAAAAATTTTAATATATATACATAAGGGTTTTGCTTATAAACATCACAAGTTATCACGATTTTACGAAAAAAAGTTTTAAAAAAGTTGGTCGTCATCGATCATGGCCGTTCATGGTCACCCGCGACAGACACGGACGACGAAACAAAGAGAAACGCAAAAAGTAACTTTTTCAAAACTTTTTTTCGTAAAATCGCGATAACTTGTGATGTTTATAAGCAAACCCCTTATGTCTATATATCAAATTTTTTGTAATTGTCTGCTCTACAACTTTGTAGAACATTGTTACACTCTAAAAAATAACCCTGCAAAGTTAGAAAAAACACGAAATTTTAAAATGAAAAATTTTGTTCTAAATGAAAAAATGACCCTTCTGGGACAATGTAGATTCGAAAAGTACATTAAATTTCCCATAAAATGACATGTTTCAAAATTTTTTACAGTCGAGTAACGGAAAATGGGAGAATTTTTAAAACTTTTTTAGTGTTTTTTTCGATGAAAAATACGTTTTTTCGGAATTCTGAGTACGCCATCAAATCGGGCGTCTAATTTTACATAAAAGTCCCTTTGACACCAAATTTCTATCTCATCACCGTTTCAGGCTGCAAATTATTGAAAAACACCTCTTTTTTCGCATGTTCAAAAATGGAAGGGGTCGTACCGCCCCTCCGTCACGAGATATCAAAAAACGGACCTCGGATTCGTGATCAGGGACAAAAGTTACCCCTTAGGACAAAGTTTCACGCAAATCGAAGAGGGGTCGGGGCAACTTTTCCCGATTTCGTGTGAGTTGGTAGAGAATTACCCAATAGCAATTTTCTTAGGGTTATTTCCGGCCGATACGTCAAACACCTGTTGTTCAAATATTATTCCGTTATTTGAAAACATAAATCTAGAAGATAGTTGTGGTGACTAGTTTCTATATTTTAATTGTATTAAACTGTTAATCTGAACGAATATGTTTTATTTGTTTAAAATTAGCATACATGATTTTTTTTGCAGATATCACTCATTTTAAGTTGGATTCAATTCTTTATCGCATTACCATGGTTTTGAGCCGTATGATATATTACAGACTCCAACTCCGTTCAACTCTCAATTCAGCCCTCTTAAAAATTACCACCGACCCCTTCCAGCGAATTCAGTTAAGATTAACTTGAGGTTAAAATGGATGAAAAAATGTGTTCATATATCGGCTTTATGTGACCAAAATCGTAGTCAGTTTTTCAAGAACTAACTGGACCCATATAACCACATTGGTCGCATTTCATTTAGTTTTAGGAAAGTTTCGAAAGTTTGGCAACATTTGTTTCAAAAACAAAATTAAAAACTTGATTCAGAATGCATCACTCTATCTTGTTTGTAAAATCATTTTTTGAATTGTTGATTTATTCGATACATCAAGTACCTTTTGACTCTGCCTACCACTTTGAATTAATAATAAATTTAACAAATAAACTATGACATCAATTGTGATGTAACATCCAGCAACAGCTAACAGATAGGGTACCAATATTTGAGTTATGAATCGATGTTTTGAAAAATTTTCCAAAAAAAAACACATTAAGTACAAACTATTGTTGCCCTGTTATATGCTGGTAAATCTATAAAAAAATGTATCCTTGAAAGAAATTATTCAACAAATTTTATCAAAATTTATAAATGTCCTTTTTTGGGGTCATCCTTATATTTATTCTCAACAGAAAATAATATGGGTTGGGCAAAAATTTACAAATTTTAAGATTTTGTGGTTTATGCGCGACCCCTTCTCTGTAGAATATTATCAATATCACAATGAAAGACTGGCTTCGGGAAATTCAACAATCCATTTCTTTCTGATTGAAATATTAGTTGACCTTTTCTAACTTTTTGTTACAAAAACGAAAATTAAAAATTGCTGAGATTACTCACTTTTTTGAAAAATTAGACAATCTTGTCGTTTAAATTCATTAGTTTGGAAGTAAGGATGAAAATCAAAGCCGATGCAAGTCGCCCGTTTCTGGAATCTTGATCGTTCCTGTCTATGAAGACTCTTCATTGAAAGCCTTTCTGGCGCGATTGGCCGCATACTTAACAATACATAAGTTATTTATGAATACATAGACTAAAAAAAGCATCATCGCTGTGTTTAGTAAAAAACAGTGATTAAAAACTAATTAAAGCCAACCATTGGCTTTTTTGGAATCCTGGTCATAAACAACCACAAAACGTGTTTTTGGATCAAAGCCATGGTATGTTGCACGCTATACCCTGACGAAATGTTCAAAAACCCTAAAATTACAAAGTTTTGTAACAATAATGTATTGTTTTTTTACCTCCCGAAAGTTTTTATCGCTCGCCGCTGTTGCATGCAGTGTACCCATGGTGAAAAATGTCATTCCACGCGCCAAGGCGGCGCTTTCCAAGGAAGCGAAACCCTGGGCAAAAATGTTGTCGAAAGAAGCCCTAAATTTAATTCCACCTTAATTGTGTCCCCGGTAATGTAGCTGCTGGTCGGTCGGTGGGCCAAGTGGGAACAGTTTTCCCAAGAAACTTGAAATTTATCGTCCACGAAAACTTCGGAGGAAGCAGCATAACTTTTTGCTATCTCTTTCCGCTAGGAATATTTGAAAGAATGCTGGTCATTGCGGCGCGCAGACCGAAGAAGAGTCAAAGTTTTTCACCATCAGCACCACCACTGTGCGCTGACCAGTGTTGCCAAAAGTCTCAAGGCATCAAGCTGAACTTCGTTTTGAGATTTGGCAAATCTAATTTAGGACGAAACTTGTCCCTCGAACTCATGGTTCTTTTCCATTCTTTTTCTCTTTCTCTCTCTCTACTTGCAGTATGCGCGGGAAATCCTGATGCAAAACGTCTCTACGATGATCTTCTCAGCAACTACAACAAACTAGTTAGGCCTGTTGTGAATGTCACAGACGCATTGACCGTAAAAATAAAGCTCAAACTGTCCCAACTAATTGATGTGGTACGTTTCGTCACGATTCGCCCCAAGATGTGTGTGCAATGCAAAAACATTTCTAAATTTATTCCACAGAATTTGAAAAACCAAATTATGACCACCAACCTATGGGTAGAGCAGACGTGGTATGACTACAAACTCAAGTGGGAGCCAAAAGAGTACGGTGGCGTGGAAATGCTGCACGTTCCCTCCGATCACATCTGGCGGCCGGACATTGTGCTGTACAACAACGCAGATGGAAACTTCGAGGTGACACTGGCCACGAAGGCCACCCTCAACTATACGGGCCGCGTCGAGTGGCGGCCACCGGCCATCTACAAGAGTTCCTGCGAGATCGACGTGGAGTACTTTCCCTTCGATGAGCAAACGTGTGTGATGAAGTTCGGCAGCTGGACGTACGATGGCTTCCAGGTTAGTAGGAGTAAAGAGCAATTTTTGCAATATTATGAATTCTGTTTACCGTAGAGAGTTTCAAGTGCGTGCCTTTTTACCAACATTTCTACAGGATAACAACGTTCATTCAAAAGTCATTCCAAACATTCAAAATGCAGACAAAATGTGTAAACATCCAAAATTAAAATTGAATGTTTACACATTTTGTCTGAAAATACAAAGCGATTGTAATTTGTATGAAAATTATTATGGGGAAACTCACATTTTTGTCTTAATTTCATGTTTTATTATTTTATGAAACTAATATCCTAGAAGAATAGTCTATGATGTCCCAAACAACTCCCCGAAGGCAATAAAGCTCACTAAACAAAAGCTATAGAACAATAAATAGTAGAGTTTTGAAATATTCGGTAAAAACGTGTTTCTTGCCGACACTGCACAGTAAAAAATTGGGTAAATTTGGAAGGTGTAATTTTGGAAGGTTGAATATTACCTCTTTTATGATGTAATTTTACCTCAATTTAAACTGAAAAAGCGACATTACAACAGAAATGTTGTAAAATTACACATTTACAATTCAATTCAATTCGGTTTTATTTGTGAATAATCCAAGTTACAATGAGTTAATTCAGGTAAATAACAGAGTTTTGGTGTTCCTTTCAGCTGTGTTTTACATCGTAATTCAATCGAAAAATTATTACTTATAACTATGGAATTGACAAGAGTAAGAAAAAGTTTTCAAAAAACTTACAGAAAGTGCAATGGGGAAAAGATAGAAAAAGAGAAAGCTTATAACTAGATCACAGACAAAAATAATCAATTATAGATGTGCTTGATCATCAGCTCCCCGAGGGCCAGAAATTGCTCCGCCTTGTTACGGCAGCTCCGAAACCGCGTCATCATCTCCCCCGCGAGAGCAAAGAACTCCGGCAGGGTAAAGAGATCTTCCCCGGTGACTCCTTGCTGGGCCGCATCATCGCTACCGGCAGCGACCACGCTTGCAAACGACCGCACCCATCCAGGAGGGATCGCTGGGTTGTTCGCTGGAACCGTACGCTGCCCAACTGCAGGAACGGCTGCGCTCGTACTTCGCTGAGGAGGGTGGGACGCTGCTGCTTTCTTCTTCCTCTTTTCCTGCTCCTCGAGGTGGGCCTTGCGCGCGACGCATCCGCGGTAATTGCCGGTATGGTTGCCGTCACAGTTCGCGCACTTTACGCGCGGCTTGGTTTGTTCTGCCTTGTCTCCCAAGTCCGCCTTTCGTGGCAGTGCGCACGCCTCCGAGAGGTGTGACTCACCGCACTTCACGCAGCGGGGCCGGAGGTTGCAGTTCCGCGAGCTGTGGCCGAATTTCTGGCAACGGTGGCATTGCGCTACGTCCGTCGGGTTCTTGGTGTAAAACCGCCAGTTTACCCAAAACCCTTCCAACGTTTTAGTCCGCCGCAGATCTTGGATCTTGACGGTGCCGCGGTCGAAGTACAACAGGTACAATGTATGATTACGGCTTTCGCGAGAGCACTTTTATCTCCCGTGGCTTTATTCCGGCGTTCGAGAGGTGTCGCTTCAGGTCGGCGATCGGACGTTCTTGGTAACCCTGCAAGACGACCTTAACAGGGGGCTTCTCTGGGTCATATGTGTAGAAGTTGAAGTTGCTACGCTTCAGTTCTTCAAGCACCAGGTCGAAATCTTGTCTGTTCAGTGTGATCACTTGCACTGCCGACTTACCGATTTCAGACAATATCCGAGGCCTTCCAGCAACTCGTCAACATCGTCCGCCAACGTGTCCAAAACAAAAATTGGAGGTGGTCTTCGTTCCGTTGGAGAATTGTTCTTTTTTGACGTCGGCAATTTTTTCTGTGCACGACCATCATCGTCCGTCGTCGTCGTCGGTAGTGCTGCTACCGTCGGTGTTGTTGTTGTTTTCTTCGTCGTCGCTCAGCATCTGGAACTCGTTCCTGATGGGGATGTTGGCGGATGTTGATGTGCCACTGGTTGTGGCACCGAAAGTACCTGAACGGGTTCGCACTGGTGATCTTGGAACATATCCGGGATGTAGTAACTTTTTATCGATTCCATCTGCGCTGACGCTCCCCTGCGCGATAGCGGCCGACACGGCGTTGGTTTGTTTACTTTTTTGCACACGGCCGGTAGACGAACTTCGCGGGTTTTTCGAGGCCGCCACGGCCGGCCTTTGGCATGCTGGATAAGCAAACTTGCGGGTAATCACAAACAAATTCGGCGAAAAATTTCTAAAAAACGTTGGAGCACTGAGCACTTGACTGCTGCTTGCTCTCGTGCGTACACGGAGGGTCGAATTATACATTTTCAGAGGTAAAATTACACATTTTTTTCTGACATAAAAGATGTACCCCTTTCCAGATGTAATATTGCAATGTTTTTTTTCTGTGTGCCAGAGTGAAGTGTTGTGATTTGAGGTTAGGGAAACACGCGTTAGACTTCTGTTACACCACTTTATTTAAACCGACTTAGGACGTCTGTTCCGGACGACGATCGGAAGACGAAAGGGAACGACAATTGGACATTTGTGTGCACCTAGACTGATGCCATAATTTACAAAATAATGCTACCTATCTAATTGAGGCTGGAAATACTTTTATATCATCCGAGGGACACTACATCTCTCCCTCCCTTAACCTTTGACTACTTACAATTGACCGACTTTGAGGTTATAATAGATTTATAGGTTATTCCTGACTTTGCTGACTAGCGACTACAAAACTGACGACTTTGGCCTTGACGACTTTTTACACGTGACTTTGTTAGGTTAGGATTTTTTAAACAAACTACTGACTAGCGACGACATAACCTTACCTTCAATTCACTTTGGCTTTCTGACTTGGCCGACTTATTAAACGAAACCGATTCCATTTGACGACTTTATACCACCGGACGACATCGGTTACTTTAGAATCTAGTTTCTTGACTGTTTTACTGACGACTGCTCTGACTACAAACGACTACTTACTGACCATAGACATCCACGTGATCTTCCGCAAACTTCTCGGTTTGGCTACTAATTGCCCTGACGCGTTCAAGGATGTGACACAGATCAACACGGAAACGACGATCGAATTCAGCTTTCTCGGGAAGCGGCTCCTACTCCTTCCGGCACAAAAACGATTCTGGAAACGTTCGCTTCTACCAAGAACCCATGCTGCTGATTCAGGATTCTGCATTTTGAGATCCATGACTGGGTACTGCACACTCGACTTGTCTTTGAGGTTACGCATATGATCACGTGTCCAACAAAGTTAACCGGCTTTCTTGACTTATTTCACTACATTTAACTCACCAGACACTTCTTTTATCCTCGTCGCCAACTGAAGTGTTGTGATTTGAGGTTAGGGAAACACGCGTTAGACTTCTGTTACACCACTTTATTTAAGACCGACTTAGGACGTCTGTTCCGGACGACGATCGGAAGACGAAAGGGAACGACAATTGAACATTTGTGTGCACCTAGACTGATGCCATAATTTACAAAATAATGCTACCTATCTAATTGAGGCTGGAAATACTTTTATATCATCCGAGGGACACTACACAGAGCAACAACGTAGTATAGAAAACAACATTTTTTTTCTTGGAATTTGGTTCAACAAAACGAAACAGAACATTTCCTTAAAACGATTTTAATTAGGATGCATCATAAATGTAAGATAACACAATTCTTTGTCAGGTGTACGTGGTTGCTTCACGGCGTGTTTTCTAGAACAAACATTTCAAGAAAAAATAGTCATCATTACTGTCAAATGTGTCTTATAGGAAATTTCCTCAGCTTTCCAATGCTTCTAAGAGCGAAATGTTTCATCGGGAAATTTCTGAGATATCTATTTTTTAAGTTTTTAGTTTTAAATTCCTGTTTTCGTCTCTTTTGTGTCGCTCTTTGTGTGCATGAGGTGATTGGGCATAATAATTGAATAATGCCATCAGAAGTGCGGTGCTTCGGTGGACGCGCAGTCCTGTTTTTTCGTGATAATTTTCGTCTCTTTTGTGTCGCTCTTTGTGTGCATGGGGTGATTGGGCATAATAATTGAATAATGCCATCAGAAGTGCGGTGCTTCGGTGGACGCGCAGTCCTGTTTTTTTGTGATAATTTTCGTCTCTTTTGTGTCGCTCTTTGTGTGCATGGGGTGATTGGGCATAATAATTGAATAATGCCATCAGAAGTGCGGTGCTTCGGTGGACGCGCAGTCCTGTTTTTTCGTGATAATTTTCGTCTCTTTTGTGTCGCTCTTTGTGTGCATGAGGTGATTGGGCATAATAATTGAATAATGCCATCAGAAGTGCGGTGCTTCGGTGGACGCGCAGTCCTGTTTTTTTGTGATAATTTTCGTCTCTTTTATGTCGCTCTTTGTGTGCATGAGGTGATTGGGCATAATAATTGAATAATGCCATCAGAATTGCGGTGCTTCGGTGGACGCGCAGTCCTGTTTTTTCGTGATAATTGGAGCCTAACATTTCAAAAGGGCACAAAACTTTTGTAAACAATAGTGTATCCCTTTCACTCAAATGACAGTTTGCATAAGGTGTGAGAGGGATACACTCTTGTTTACAAAAGTTTTGTGCCCTAATGAAATGGCAAGCACGAATTTTCGTCTCTTTTGTGTCGCTCTTTGTGTGCATGGGTTGATTGGGCATAATAATTGAATAATGCCATCAGAAGTGCGGTGCTTCGGTGGACGCGCAGTCCTGTTTTTTTTTTTGTGATAATTTTCGTCTCTTTTGTGTGCATGGGGTGATTGGGCATAATAATTGAATAATGCCATCAGAAGTGCGGTGTTTCGGTGGACGCGCAGTCCTGTTTTTTGTGATAATTTTCGTCTCTTTTGTGTCGCTCTTTGTGTGCATGGGGTGATTGGGCATAATAATTGAATAATGCCATCAGAAGTGCGGTGCTTCGGTGGACGCGCAGTCCTGTTTTTTGTGATAATTTTCGTCTCTTTTGTGTCGCTCTTTGTGTGCATGGGGTGATTGGGCATAATAATTGAATAATGCCATCAGAAGTGCGGTGCTTCGGTGGACGCGCAGTCCTGTTTTTTCGTGATAATTTTCGTCTCTTTTGTGTCGCTCTTTGTGTGCATGAGGTGATTGGGCATAATAATTGAATAATGCCATCAGAATTGCGGTGCTTCGGTGGACGCGCAGTCCTGTTTTTTCGTGATAATTTTCGTCTCTTTTGTGTCGCTGTTCGAGTGCATGGGGTGATTGGGCATAATAATTGAATAATGCCATCAGAAGTGCGGTGCTTCGGTGGACGCGCAGACCTGTTTTTTCGTGATAATTGGAGCCTAACATTTCAAAAGGGCACAAAACTTTTGTAAACAATAGTGTATCCCTTTCACTCAAATGACAGTTTGCATAAGGTGTGAGAGGGATACACTCTTGTTTACAAAAGTTTTGTGCCCTAATGAAATGGCAAGCACGAATTTTCGTCTCTTTTGTGTCGCTCTTTGTGTGCATGGGTTGATTGGGCATAATAATTGAATAATGCCATCAGAAGTGCGGTGCTTCGGTGGACGCGCAGTCCTGTTTTTTTTGTGATAATTTTCGTCTCTTTTGTGTGCATGGGGTGATTGGGCATAATAATTGAATAATGCCATCAGAAGTGCGGTGTTTCGGTGGACGCGCAGTCCTGTTTTTTGTGATAATTTTCGTCTCTTTTGTGTCGCTCTTTGTGTGCATGGGGTGATTGGGCATAATAATTGAATAATGCCATCAAAAGTGCAGTGCTTCTTGGGACGCGCAGTTCTGTTTTTTCGTGATAATTTTCGTCTCTTTTGTGTTGCTATTTGTGTGCATGGGGTGATTGGTTTTATGTGAGTAGGTTTTATGTGATTAGGTTTTATTTTTTATGTTATTTTCTTTCTCTCCATTTCCTCAGTTTGATTTGCGATGCCTTTCCGTCGGGTCGTGTTTTTTTTCGCGTTCGTCGTCGGTGTGTTTTTTGTTTTTTTTCGCGTGCGTGTATGTGTGTAAAAGTGCGGCTGGTTCTGGTTGTCATCGATGACAATTGAGCCAGTCTTATTTGCGATGCCTTTCGGTCGGGTCGCAGGGTTTTTTCGCGTTCGTCGTCGGTGTGCAATAACAACAAAACCTTATCATACCATTTCAGCTCGATAAACATCGTAACTCGTCGTTCGCTTCGTTAATCAGTACCCCACTAAACATGAATCATGTAAAACTCGTAAAAACATCTCAATAAAAAAGTCAGACTGTTAAATTCTTCATCATTTAATTACAAATAATTTTGGTTCTATCTTTCCACAGCCGGCTGTCTAAGATAAATCCATTTCAATTAAAAGTTAACAGCCGATAAACGGGAAATGACTCATCCGCAGCATCCGATTGCTTGCCTTGAGATTAAAACATAATACCTTTCAACAAACACTATGATTTTGGGTCGCATCATCATCTTCTATGGTGAATCCTGACCAAACACCCTATCCTACTAACAAATTTTCAGGTTCCTGGCGCTTGTGGGGTGTAAGCACAGAGTAAATCAGCTGCCCTAGTAGCAACCTGCGCTAACTAACATTCCCGTCCCTTAAAATCGAGATCTACAAACTGACATGGCGGGCGCCGTTGGTGGCCAATGACTGTTACCTATTCGCAACTGATCTAGCTTTAGCAATCATGGTGTTTTATCTTTTCAGCGCATTCATACATGCTGTTGATAAGGGAAACACCACTAGATCGTCGAAGCATATAATCAGTAGTGCTGAAAGGATATTACGGTTCTGTTCAGCAACGGAGGGGCAACCATGGGTGATCTCTCATGCTCATGCTCATGCTCATGCTCAGTTTTTAGTTTTAAATTCCTGTATTTTTTATTGTGAACTTTGTAATAACTGTTCTGGAAACTTGTCAAATGATGTTTTTCATGTGTCATTTACTCATCAAAGTGTGCAAAATAAGGCAAGAAACAACTTTGGAGAAGATTGCAAATCGTTAAATATTCTTAAAGTTAAGTTTAGCCGAGTTTTTGAATATATGAGATTTATTTAGAAATAAAAATCAAAAAACCGTATACATTTTTTTTACAATAATTAAAAGATAAAAAAAAAATTTGTTTGCGAACATCACGTTTATGCTCGAATTAAGCTTGAATTAAGCTGATAAAACCGATTTTTTGTTGCAAGTTTGAGATTAGTTAGGATATTACTAGATTTTTATGAAAAAAAAAACATATTTCCTTAACCAAACATTAATCAATTGCATGGATATAAAACATGTTGTATACTCGAAATTGAACTATAAATTACTGTGGTGAGCTTCAGGAGAAAAACTTTTCATGAGTATGAAATGATTTTTATAATTTTTATTTTGTATGAAATGATCAAGGAATCAGCAATATAATAGAAGTCTTATCTTATCTTTTTAAAACGTTTTTAAAATACTTTGATTTTTGTTTAAATAGTTTGGAATGGAAGCCTCTGTTTGATTATTCCTGTTAAATACTATTTTATTTTTGTTTAAACCAAAAAATGTATGTGGCAGTGTTTTCAACATTTAGAGTTTAAACGCACAAATTTTACTCCTACATTTAAATGCATTTTCATCAGTAAAACTTTTTTTTCATTATTTCATACACATGAGAATATGACTTTTGAACCTTGCAACAGTAATTGGTAGTACATTTTCGATTTCAAATCATCTTTTGGATCCATGTTCCCGGTTCATGTATGCTTTAAGAAGTTTCATATTTATTCATGAAAATCCATTAATAAACTTAACAATCTCAAACCTGCAAAAAATCGATTGTATCAGCTCAATAAGAGCAGACACGTGATATTTGTAAACTAAAATTGTGTCATTATCTTTTAATTCTTCTTAATAATATTTTTAAGAAGTTTTTATGATTTTCATTTTTGAATAAATCCCATATATTCACAAACTCGGTTTAACTTAATTTAAAAAAATGTTTAGCGATTTGCAACCTTCTCCAAAGTTGTTTCTTGCTTATTTTGCACACTTTTATGAGTAAATGACACATAAAAAACATAATTTGAGAAGTTTCCAGAATAGTTATTATAAAGTTTACAATAAATAATAAAGGAATTTAGAACAAAAAACTTAAAAAATAGATATCTCAGAAATTTCCCGATGAAACATTTCGCTCTTAGAAGCATTGGAAAGCTGAGAAAATTTGTTATAAGACACATTTGACAGTAGCGATGACTATTTTTTCTCCTTAAGGTTGCCCAGAAAACACGCCGTGGCTTAGGCAGTGTTCTAAATTCGAAAATGTTCACAGTGGAAATTTTCGAATTTAGAACACTGCCTTTTTTCACTGATTATTTCAAAACACAACACAAAAACTCTGTTTCTCTTTTTTAGAAGAACTTTGGAAACATACTGTCTATACCTACACAGAAAAAAAACATGTCAAAGGGGTACATCTCTAAAGTCAGAAAAATTGTATAATTTTTCTAATGCTGATCATATCCTGAAAATAGAATTATTTTCCCGTCGAATGTAACTGCACAGAAAAAATGATGGTAATATTGTAGAGGTGGGTAAAAAAAGAGCGAGCCGCTCTAAGAGCCGGTTCACTAAAAAGAGCGAACGAACCATAGCTCTCAAAAAAGAACCACGGTTCTTTTTTGAACTCTGTCTTTTGAATTTCGAACTAATTGTAGCATAAAATTTGTTTTTAGAATTAACAATGCAATTCCAAATTGAAAAATAATTGTTGATAAAAAATAATCCCAATATAGCATTGCTGCCAAACACCACTTAATAGTTTTCATACTCATTTTCAGTTTTCTTCTTTTCTTCCAAATGTAAATGATGCATTGTACAACTGATTGTTTATTAAAGTATTATCCGAAAAAAAATTTGAACATTTAAAATTGCTTAGCTTGTCAAATATTACCTAAAATCTACTAAAAAGCTGAGAGATTTTGGAAAAAAAATGTCTTGCCCAATTAAACTTCAGCGTTTATAGACTTTATCGATTAAATCAAAATGCAGAAAAAGAGTTCACAGAATATTTTTCCCTAATAAAATGGCAGCACTAGTTAAATTTTAGCAAAAATAAACGCAATTGTGAAATTGATAGCCATTCCATTATTTCAACGTTGAGGTTCGAGAAGAAATCTTGACATAGAGACATTCTTGGTTTTAGATATTTTTCAAGTGATTTATTAAAGTCCAATTGCAATGTAAACTAACTTTGAAAACCACACCATTCTTAAAAATAACCTTTATATCAAAATTTTGAAAATGAGCGAATGAGCCGTTCAAAAGAGCGGTTCTTTTTCATGAGCGAGCGAAAATGAGCGGCTTCTAAAAAAGAGCGATTTTGCCCACCTCTATTGTATGTATTTGAACTCCCGTCTGGTCAGGACTTGGCCATGACCACAGTATATTTCAACTGATACGGTTCGGTTAGTAACCACCATATATCTCAAGAACCTTTGAAGCGAAATACCTTTCTATGGCTAACGATTTCTTCTGAAATTGTACAGACATAATAGATCGGTAATGCAGATGACTCGGGCCAGGCAATCCACGACTCCCTCGTCCAGTTCATAAGTACTTGGGATGGCCCTGGGCTTTCGGCACTAAGGATGAATTCAGTTTTAGAGGGAGTTCGAATCCCACCCGATTCTTAAAGGTTTTTTGTTCATATTCAAAGTTCAATTCCTGATTCCAAATTTCAAGGGAACCGACCGGGATTTGATCCCTGAACCTTCTGCTATCGAGGCAGAAGCCGCAACCATTAAGCCAAGGAGCCGGTTAATAAAATGATGGTAATATTCATCAGGAAATGGTGACAGATTTTATGGCAACAGAACGATTAATTTTACTCCAGAAAATGATGAATTTTCATCAGTTTTTAAACATTTTTATGTAATATTACTCAAAAAAAGAAGTATAATATCCAACCAACCAAATTTTCAACATTCCAAAATGCATTTTTTTTTTGCTGTGTAACTGTAATATAAAAATAGCTACACCCGTTAAAAAATTGTGCATAGCAATAAGATTGTGCTGTGGACGGAAAAATTGACCCATCAGAACCACGCTTATAACTATTGATGAGTCTAGATTTGGATGAAAACCTTTTTTTTTAAGATCATAATTAAACTGTCTAACATTCCTCTTCCTCTAATAAAAAATGAAATCACAGCAAAATTCCACCCTACGAAGCATTCAGTTGTGTGTGTGAAAAAATGTGCCTCACCAGAGACAATAATCCTTCATCTTTGCTCGAGGATTTCCATGACGAGCCACTGAAAAAAGAGAACAATAATATTGCTGGTAATCCATATATACATAAAAATATAACGCATCGGTAGATGTTAATCCGGTGCTGCAATCGGCTCTGCAACAACAAGCAATAGACTAGCTAACGAGAGAGGCAAACCAGTTGGTAAATGATCCTGGTGACGATGGGAACGCCGGTGACCACCGGGTGATCCAGTCCGGGGAGGGAGCATGAAGAATAGACAGACACACACACGCACCCGAACTCATATGAATAATATATTTTGATGGTCAGCAGTCTTTTACGGACCCGCAGAATGATGGTTGATGTAACCTCCTGCTAAAAGCTCCCTTTTATTTTCATTTGCGGATGAATATATGTATCTGTGACTGTATTTTTTGTTTCTGCGAGCTTTGTTCTTTTCCGATTTCCACTGCCATCCGGTCCCCTAACCTATCATCAATTCAACGCTACGGTCGTTTTCGTTTAGGGTTATGGCGTCCGCCGATCGAGACAGAAACCAACGGGGGCAGTAAAATTATGCCCAAGAAAAAGGTACCCCCCATGAAGGAGGAAAAGCAGACGGGAAACTCCATCACCATTTCGGACGGAATATTATTGCTGGGAAGAACAACAATGCTGAGATTTCGGAAATAGGGAAACAAGAAGATATTAAAATAATCACTGGAAATCGCTCAATTATTGTCCAAGTCCCTCTGCATCCGCTTCGGATGGAAGATTTCCGAGAATCTCTTTCGAGAAAACAGGAAATCTATACACGGAAAGGGGATGCATCGCCAAATCAGCAGAAGGATTTTCCTGGTTTGGTTACACTGAACCAGCGAAATTTTTCGCTGAAACCAGCGGCTGAGCAAATTCAAATCCAGCAACTTGGTTCTGCTGGTTTGTTTTCGCTAATTAGGCCGATGCAAATATTTAAAAAAAAGTTTTTGTCCCTCGGCTCTGGCCGAGGTTCAAGGGGGGGGGGGGCAAAAAAATAAAAAAAATATAAAAATTTAAATAACAAGCCATAATCTTCACATTTAAATGAAAAAAGTGTTTTAAAATGCATTTTACACTAGTTCAGTTGTTTTGCAATCATTAGTTTTCAAAAAATCTAAGATCTGACAAAAACAAAAATTGTATCGAAAAAAAAGATTTTGCACCGAAAATTTTCAAAAAATCTTAAGATTTTGTAATAAACCCAAACATGCTAAAAATGATTTTAAACACAGGAGAATGTGTTTTAATTTCATTTCAGCTGGTTGCCCTTGAATTTTCATTGAAATTTTGAAGTTTATTGTAAAAATATTTTTTTTGTCCCCTGATTTTTCAGGCCAATTTTGAAGGGGGGGGGAGGGGGGTTGACAAAAACTTTTAAAAAAATATTTATACCAGCCTTACTGGCAAAAAATGTGAAAAAATCTACTGTAAGGTTTAGCTGCCGAAATGTCAGGTGTCATTCTCATCTCAGAGATGATGGGGACCTAACAAGCTAAAAAAAAGGGTAAAATTTGTGTAGTAAAGTGGTAGAGTGCAGTGAAATCGACCACTCAATTGAAATTTACAAACAGAATTATGTTTTGAAAACGTGTCCAACAAACTTTCACTAAAATCGACTCCCCTCCCATTATCATTTACACACAAGATCCTCTGTAATTACTCTTAGCATAAAGTAAAATGTAATTACAAAAGCCGACTCGGTCCTAACCAGGGCACAGTACCAAAAAGGACCTAATAAAATTAATTTCACGGAAAAAAAACTTTACTAATTGAGAAACATTATTATAACTTGTAAAACCATCCAACTCTCCAAATCTATAAAACGAAAAACGCAGGCCCAATGTAAACAACCGCTTAACTAGCGGAGTTTCTCCCAAAACCAGCATAACAATCTTCTGCTTTATTTTGACACGAGCTACTGCTACTATCCGGCGCCGTCGCTTCGTGCCGTACTCAAACACTTAGGAGCCCAGGGCGGTGAAGACCTTGTAATTAAAAGGAAGACACTAGTGGTTGGTACTAGCAATGGTGGCCGACAGCTATAAAGTCAACTTTATTTACTGCCGTCGGAAAAAAAACAGACGTCAGCGAAACAAAACGCTGATCCAGTGCCAAAACCTGCCTGACCTGCGAAAACATGGTAAAATTGATGTTAGAAAAATGACAAATTTTACCTCTAATAATGTGTAAATTTACATTTGGCAGACGCTAGGAAAAGATATCCCAAAAAAATTTCAATCCGGCGATAGTTATATCCAGCTGACTAAGTCCGCGTCCTAACCCGCAAGGCCAACCCGCCGCTTTGAAGCCTGGATGATCAATGTACTACAGTCATCCCACATATTCGGAACACCCACAAACTCGGAACACTTTTGTGATAGTTTGTCAATAGCATGCCAAATGCAGTTAAGACCTTCATTTGGGCATTCTCTTGTTATTTCACTAGTAAAAGTAGTAATTTTTAGACAAAAAACTTCATTTCATGACTATTTTATCCGGAGCAGCAAAACACTGCTACCAAATCGCCTGTTCCATAATTGTGGAATGTTATTGTGCCTCTCACAATTGTTGAACACCTGAATTTAACTGATATTTTCATAAAAAAAAAGTTATCAGACCATGTATAAAACATCACTAAGCTTGAGTTTCATTGATTTTTGTGTGTAAAGTCATTATTTTTTTACAAATATGTACTCCTGGAAAGATTCAAAGTTTGTTTACATCCGTAAGAAAAAGGTGTTCCAAATTTGTGGTTTTTATTGGTCAATGTTTTTCTTCAAAAAAATATATAAAACGTAAAAAAATACAGCCAGTCTATTCATCAATCGAAAGATCCCAAGAAAAGCTTCCATATGAAGGTAAAAGCAAATCGTTATGTTCAACGTTTAATTTTCTATGATTTTTTGACCACCGGCCGATCTGTAAACCGTTCCGAATATGTGGGATGACTGCATGGCTTTCTACCTAAGGTACTCGCGATTGAGTGTGTAGTAGTGCGGTTGTCAAAATCGTTATCTCTGACTCTCTCACTCCACTGACACTGACATTGTTTATGTTTTGGTTTTCCTGGCACGGTCCATTGTTCGTTTGTTATTGTTTTGGTTTTAGTGGCACGGAGTCATGCACTCACACTAATGCAAAGCAAGATCGCGAGTACCTATGATATACAGCCTTGGGATGACTGTATGTGTTCCGTACATTGTACACTGTATTAACTGCATATACGGTACATACAGATACGTAGAGGTACATCGGCTTTGATCGATCAGTTTTCACGGCGGCGAGTTGGTCGTGCGGGTCAGGGCGCGGACTTAGTAAGCTAGATAAAACTAACACCGGTTTGATATTATTTTGGGAATACAGATATTTTGACAAAGAACTTTGTCCTAATGTTTCTATACGTGGTGTCAATCCAAAATTTTCGCGAAGCGAAAACGTTACGTGACGAATTCCCCTCTCGGCAAATTTCCCCTCTTTTTGGTGCACGCTGGTTGGATGAACGAACGTTTCCCAATCAGTCGATCGAGAGACGTGAGATTGATGTATCTAAAATCTCCCCCACTCCACCTCATAATTTTCGGATCGTCGACGAGCCAACAAAACTCGGCTCGGTCGGTCCCGAAAATTCATTCTATTGCTGGACGACGACGAGGACACATCAGAAGCAGATGGCCTGGTGGCCCGGTAGCAGACGGCCTGGAGGTACGGGAGCAGATGGCTTGGAGGCAAGGACCAGCTAAGACATGCCGGTCGCGTGAGTCGATCATTGGAACTGGCCACCACCTGGAGTGGCCGGAGGCCCCGCGGATGTTCCGATGGGGGGACATTTTCCGGACCGTAAGAGTTGTGGCAATATGGGTATCAAACTTTATGGTTTTTGATACCGGACATGAAATTTGACATTTTGGCAGTAGTGGCCACAATCCGGAGTGGCCGGAGGCCCCGCGGATGTTCCGATGGGGGGACATTTGCGGAACCATAAGAGTTGGGGCAATATGGGTATCAAACTTTATGGTTTTTGATACTGGATATGAAATTTGACATTTTGGCAGTAGTGGCCACAATCCGGAGTGGCCGGAGGCCCCGCGGATGTTCCGATGGGGGGACATTTGCGGAACCATAAGAGTTGTGGCAATATGGGTATCAAACTTTATGGTTTTTGATACCGGACATGAAATTTGACATTTTGGCAGTAGTGGTCACAATCCGGAGTGGCCGGAGGCCCCGCGGATGTTCCGATGGGGGGACATTTGCCGGACCGTAAGAGTTGGGGCAATATGGGTATCAAACTTTATGGTTTTTGATACTGGGCATGAAATTTTACATTTCGGCAATAGTGGCCACAATCCGGAGTGGCCGGAGGCCCCGCGGATGTTCCGATGGGGGGACATTTGCCGGACCGTAAGAGTTGGGGCAATATGAGTATCAAACTTAATGGTTTTTGATACCGGACATGAAATTTGACATTTCGGCAGTAGTGACCACAATCCGGAGTGGCCGGAGGCCCCGGGGATGTTCCGATAAGGGGACATTTGCGGAACCATAAGAGTTGGGGCAATATGGGTATCAAACTTTAGGGATTTTGATACTGGACATGAAATTTGACATTTTGGCAGTAGTGGCCACAGCCTGGAGTGTCCGGAGGCTCCGGGGATGTTCCGATGGGGGGACATTTGCCGGACCGTAAGAGTTGGGGCAATATGGGTATCAAACCTTATGGTTTTTGATACCGGCCATGAAATTTGACATTTTGGCAGTAGTGGCCACAATCCGGAGTGTCCGGAGGCCCCGAAGATGTTCCGATGGGGGGACATTTTGTGGACCGTAAGAGTTGGGGCAATATGGGTATCAAACTTTATGGTTTTTGATACCGGACATTAAATTTGACATTTTGGCAATAGTGGCCACAATCCGGAGTGGCCGGAGACCCCGCGGATGTTCCGATGGGGGGACATTTGCCGAACCGTAAGAGTTGGGGGAATATGGGTATCAAACTTTAAGGATTTTGATACTGGACATGAAATTTGACATTTCGGCAGTAGTGGCCACAATCCGGAGTGGCCGGAGCCCCCGCGGATGTTCCGATGGGGGGACATTTGCTGGACCGTAAGAGTTGGGGCAATATGGGTATCAAACCTAATGGTTTTTGATACCGGACATGAAATTTGACATTTTGGCAGTAGTGGCCGCAATCCGAAGTGGCCGGAGGCCCCGGGGATGTTCCGATGAGGGGACATTTGCCGGACCGTAAGAGTTGGGGCAATATGGGTATCAAACTTAATGATTTTTGATACTGGACATAAAAAGTTGCATTTGGCCATTATCTGAAATTAAGCAGTTAAAATATGCTAATGCTAAGCAGTTAAAATATATTGCTTATTAGGCAGGAAGTAATAAATAGACTACTGCAATGTACATTTTTTTGTGCCACTGTGAAAATCTGTTTCTGGAAATTTAGAATAACTATCTCGTAATCATTAAGAGCCCTGTAAAGGGTAGTTTTTAATGTCTGCTGTTCAAATTTCCTTTACTGCCGCCGATTGCTTGCAACAGCCTTGCACAAACATTCCCGCATCTTGGTAACTTTCGAGTGGTGAAGGAAAGTAAATTGATTTCAGCTCCACTTGCAATTTCCGTCCCCTTAGTTCGATAGGACGGTTATTATAAGGGGGGAATTTGGACCGGACATTCTAATCGAAAATTTCAACAATCATCTTGCAAAGTTCTTTGTCATACTGGTCATGTGTAACATAACCACCTGCACCTTTTTTTCCTAGCTTCTGCCAAATGTAAATTTACACAATAATAACTCAAATAATGTTCTCCTGTAATTAGTTATTAAGCAATGATCAACGTAGTCTACGTTTGTTTGACGAATAAATAAATAAAAAATAAATAAACAATATTAGAGTTGAAATTCAAGCTTTTTTCTGACATAAAAGATAAGAGGTAGATTGTCTTCCAAAACCAGCACAAAAATCTCCTGGTTGATTTTGGAATCCGTTAGCTCCTTCCAAACCAGTAAAACTAGTCGATGGTTTTAGCGAATGCTGTCACTAAACCAGCGAATGTTTTTTACTAAACCAGTAAATGTTTTCACTGGTTCGATGAAATTTTACTGAATTCCAAACCAGCGAAAAAAATTGTGATTCCAGGTATTTTTTCGCTAGTTTTAGCTATCTTTATCGCGTTTTGG
This sequence comes from Culex pipiens pallens, assembly GCF_016801865.2. Lineage (NCBI taxonomy): Eukaryota > Metazoa > Arthropoda > Insecta > Diptera > Culicidae > Culex > Culex pipiens. Next base: position 63,293,127 of record NC_068937.1, on the reverse strand, counting down.
CGATTGATCCCCTTTCCGTGAAGTGCGCTGTCTTCCGCTTATACAGATGGTTCAACATAATTCGATTTCTTTCGGTAGCATCCGCGTGCCCCGGACCCACCCAAGAATCCATTTGGTACTGAGACAGTAAATGGAGACGGAATCCATCACGTTCACGTTCGGGCAGAGAAATAGGAGAACCTGGAATGCTGGGAGAGCTGGTTGTGTGCTCGGAGTTGGAGAATCGTGCCAAAAAGTGCTTGGCGAAAAATAAAACGCCCCGTAATAAAGTGATGAATTTTGGCATAATACCAGAATTAGCAATAACGTATGGTCATCAATTTATATAAATTGCACCGACCGAACACAATGGATCTCTCTCCGGTCCAATTTAGCCAGGACAGGTCGCCGATGAACTTGGGTACGATTTCAAGGTCGTGATAGTACGCGTTTCGTCTCGAAATCAGTGCGTAATAAAGTTTTGCTATTGAGCTTCAAGCTCTAGCGAGGCACCAAATTTAAAAACATGGAATGGATCCGAGCAGCTGTTGGTTCTACTGCTATGTTTTAACACGCAATTTTCATAATATTCTGTTCAAGATGCTACCTATTCCAGTGTTTTTTTTTATATTCTCCTACCTCTTACCCATACACAGTTTTTGTTGCATGGAAGGTTTACGAGCAGATATCTTTCGATAATTCGTCGTTCGTGTTTTGAGAGTGTCCTGTAATCTTGACTCTACTTCCGTGTATACCCATCTATTTATCTCGTGTCCTACCTCAAGGCGCTATAACAAATCCTTTGTCAAGTCACGTTATCAATCAGATTGCAGTACTTTTATCCATTTAGACTATTGGAACCATTTGCTATAGCCCATAGAGTTAAACCGCGCCCAGATTTGCGTTACTTTTGAATAAATTTATCAAACACAGAAAAAAAAAAACAATTCCCGTAATCGTGAATTAAGTTCACGAATGTGAGATCCACGAAGGAATTTATTGCATTTGCACCATAAACGTGAATATATTCCTTCGTGGTTCTCATAATCGTGAACTGACTTCATGGTTTCAAGAATTGATTTTTTTCTGTGTATGCGGCCCAAAGTGAACCCATGCGATGTGTACCGATAATGAAGATGGCCGACCGTCATAACGTGCTCTTCGTCACAATACCATCGTGGGTCACTTCTACTCCAACGAAGTGTCCAAGCAGCGGAGCTGCCTCGATGATTTTACCCCGGGGGATGGCAACCCTATTCCGACCAAAGCAAACTGACAACAGTCGACATTATCCGGTTGTCAAATGAGAGCCCACAACAAAAGCACTAGCTGCCCAATGGTAGCCCATAACAAATCATTGTTTGGGTTTTAGATTTTCAAATTTTCCGCAATTTAAACGATAAATTCCTAAAAAAAAAACACGTGAATTGTGTTGCTGATGGCAAATTCTATCATATTCTGGCAGATTCCATTCCAATATTGGCTGAAAATTCATATCGAAAAAAGTGATTTTTCTGTTTAACTTTTAACAATGGAGCACTTCCATTCGAGCGGTTTTTGCTTTTTTCTACAATGTATTTCTTATGGAGCGAACTGTCAAAAACTGCTCGACTGCGGGTGCTCCATTGGCATCAACGTTGCTATGAGATCAACAAAAGATTTTTTTTTTTTTCACTTGGCTCCGACAGCTCCGAGAGAGTAGACGTGTGTGACGTGCGTGCTAAAGGCATCGTGCCTCGAGTTGTTTGACGGATGGAGGTGGAAGAGACCTCCGTGACGGATGATTTCCAACTCATCCCCGGAAATCGGAAGCGGAAGAAGACCCCTGAGATCACCGGAGCTGTCGTCGGAGAAGGAAAAGTGGAACAAAATGTGCTCAATAACAACAAGTTCAGCCCGCTAGCGGAAAACGAAAACAACAACAATGCAAGACAGGCAGGAGGAAGAGACACCCCGGCGGTTTCACCACCCGGCCAGTCGGTAGGTAAACAAAAACAACCACCGTTGGTGGTGAAGAGCACCACGGATTTTTACAAGCTCGTGGCAATAGTGGAAAGTTGTGAATTTGGTTTCAACCCGATTTACAAACTAACCCGATTTGGAACCAAGGTGACCTGCTTCTCTGTCAAAGATTTTGATAAGTTGCAGGAGCTTCTCCAGAGGAAGAAAGTGGAATTCTACACCCACGGCCGAAGAAGCGGATGAGGTCAAGTACCTGCTGAAGAGGGATCTCAAGCTGGACGCGCTGGAGGTGCATGTCATCAAGCGGAAGGAAAAGTCCACCGTGGACGAAACTCCTTACATTGTGGTCTTTCCCAAGGGATACACCAATCTGAAGAAGCTCTCTGCAATGAAAGTTGTGGCAAGCACTATCATCCGCTGGGAGGCCTACCGGAACAAGCGGCCGAACGTGACCCAGTGCAGGAACTGCTTGCAGCTGGGTCATGGAACCAGGAACTGTCACCTCAAGGGGAGGTGCAACAACTGTGGGGGTCCCCACAAGACGAACGAGTGCAAAGTCCAAGAAGCAGAGTCGAAGCGGTGCGCCAACTGCTCTGGAGCTCACGAAGCCACGGACCGCAGCTGCCCCAAGCGTGCGGACTTCATCCAGAGGCGCCAGCAGGCGTCGAAACCGAAACCGCCGGCAAGAAAGGCGGAGAAGCAGAGTCCATCAGTTCTGGCGTTCACGCCGGCGGAGTTCCCTCCGCTGCCGGGCGCAGTTCCGGACGGAAAATCGAAGTATCCCCCTCGACCCGCAGGAAGAAGCCAAGGAAGCAGTGGCTCCCGAGACGGTGGATCCACGAAGGATGAAGCCGGGGAGGTGCTCTACAGTTCAGCTGAGCTGTGGGGCATTTTCTCCGAGTACATCGGCAGGTTCAAGACCTACAAGACCCGCTTGGACTAAGTAACCCTCGTCAGTTACATGATCTCCAAGTATGGAGTTTAAGGAGTTGTTTTTTTTTTGTTATATATTAGTTATTTAACGATCTTCGGTCCCAACCTGGTCACAGCACCTAAAAGGACATAATAAAAATAAGTTATAAACAAAAAAGATTTTTTTTCATAACATTATTTTTATTATGCCCTTTTCGGTACTGGGGCCTGGTTAGGACCGAGTCGGCTTTTGTAATTACATTGTTCTTAAAGCTAAGAGTAATTACAGAAGATCTTGTGTGTAAATGTTAGTGGGAGGGAAGCCGATCACCCGCGTCCTACTCGGGGTTAGTAGGGGACTATGTAGGGATTTTGTTTGGATTTGCTAGCCTTTGTTGTTATCCTCAGCCGCACTCAATGTCCAGCTGCTGGTGCGCGATCTTGCTCTGCTTCCGGTGCAAACCAGGAACAACGGCGAGTTATACTAATAAAAAACTAACTGAAGAAAACTAACTGCAGAGAAACTAAATGGATATTATGGAATCTGAGGGGAACTGATAGATAGGAAAGAGAACATCAAGGTCTAGTTGAGATAACGCTTCTCGCATTGGGATTTCTGGTGGTCTTCCACGGGCCCTGAGGGTATCTTTCAACTTAATTCTGGGAACGTGATCTGGACACGTCCATACGAGATAGTCGATGTCCTGATAACCCTGCCCACAGTCGCACAAGTTCATATCACTGCACTACATATTCTCGAAATATTTTATGTTCAATGGGATAACTATTTGGATAACTTGGAAAGTCAATAGATGTATAAATCTGGTTTCTTCTTTTTCAATTTCTACGAAATCGTGTAGAAACGCACCCGCAAAAGTTACGCGGTACTAGGGACGTAACATCGTGCTTCGATTTATTTTGCAAGTCTTCTAAACTGCAGAAGAGGAACAGGATTGATATCACAATAGTGAAATTTTCAAATTGTGTTGTATTGTGCTATCTCAGATGGGTCCATTCATTCTAGGTCGATTATACCATTGGGACCATCCATAAACCATTTGGACACATTTTTGGAAATCTCAAACCCCCTCCCCCCTAAGGTGTCCACGAGGCTTATGGTATGGTATTATGTATTTTAAGTCTCACTCAAACAACCCTCCATTTTCTAACGTCGATATCTCAGCAGCTAATGGTCCGATTTACAATGTTAAAATATGCAACATTCGTAAAATTCGTGATCTTTTCGAAAACAATATTTTCAAAAAAAATACATCAAGACAAACATTTCAAAAGGGCCAAACGTTCAATATCACGCTTTTTTGAAATGTTAGTCTTGAGAAAACATCAATTCTCCTGTTTTTAAACAATTGCATGACAATATCTCATCAACTAAAGGTCGTATCAACAAGGTTCAAAAAAGCAAAATATAGGGAATTTTCTCAGCCTTTCAAAAAAAATTTTTTTTCGGAGGTGGCCAAACATGTACACTTATTTTAAAAAATAAAAAACTGCGACTATTTTCAAAAAAGTTACCTGAAAAATAAACGAAAAAAAGTTTCGAAAAATCGAAGAGGGGTCGGGGCAACTGCTATGTGAGTTTGCGGAGAATTACCCATATGGACAAACTAATGATGCAAAATGGCTTCTTTGGTCATAGCGAAGGCACCCAAAAAGTTTCAGCCGGAAAAAATACAAAAAAAAAAACGAATAACCGAAATCTGAGAGAATTGCTCTCAGATGAATCCGGATCAAAATCGGATAAGGATCAACTTTGGAGAACTTTGCAAATCAATATTAAAATAAAATTATTTTCTTTATTATTTTTTTATGGTTTTTATTGGGCAACAATCATTCACACAAGATTCCTCAAAGAACGCTATCCTTTGATTTACCCTTGAAATACCGTTCCAATTTCTTCCAAACACTGCACTAGCCAGTGCAATGACACATGCAACCAAAATCTGCAGTCATGAAGCAATCGGCGATAATTGATCGTTTAATCGAAAGCTGATTTATGTTGATTTAATTATCTTGCATTACTGGCAAGTGACGTAAATTGTTATTTTTCATCGTTACTCATCCGATACACCCACACCGTTTCATTTCAACAAATCATCCACGACCGCAATCCAAACAGCGAATAATTGAACAGGGACTGAAATGTGAGGATGAAAGCGCGGTAGAAAATTTTATCACCGTAAAATATTAATCCACGCTCTGGCACTTTTTTTTATTTGTCACTGCAAATCTGACCGACACCGGCTTTGAGCGGCAAAAATGGAGAAAAAGTTGCAATTTTATGTACAATTTAAACGAATATAAATAACTCTTTCCAATACATAAAACAACACACTCTCATATCCAGTCAAACAATGTGTGACGATCAACGAGCCGTGCAGAACAAAACTGCCTCACTTTTTTCAGTGCGAAAAACTGACGCGTCGCGGTGGTCCCACGCACGTGGCTGCACAGCAAAATGATCACAATGTGCGTGCACCACGTGTGTGGTGTGTGTTGTGGAGGAAAATAAAACAATAACGCAGATTTATTCACTGTTTGTACAAATAGTGCTTGAAGTACAAATTGAATACTTTCAGCTTTTTGCTCCGTTGTTGGGCTACAATTGAGCAATTCTCTACCAAAACCGGAAATGGATTTTTTTCTATTTTTTGATTTGGCTCAAACTTTGTGGGGGCCTTTCCTATGACCAAATATGCTATTTTGTGTCATTTGTTCACCCATACAAGTCTCCATACAATTTTGGCAGCTATCCATACAAAAATGGTATGTAAATATTCAAACAGCTGTAACTTTTGAGTGAATTTTCTGATCAATTTGGTGTCTTCGGCAAAGTTGTAGGTATTGTTGAGGACTTTTGAGAATAAAATAGGTACACGGAAAAAAAATTGCAGATTTTTTTATCAACTTTTTTTTCACTAAAACTCAATTTCCCAAAATATGTATTTTTGGATTTTCGAGATTTTTTGATATGTTTTAGGGGACAAAAATCCGCAACTTTTGAGCCATAGAGAAACATGGTCAAAAAATCTGCCGCTGAGTTATGAATTTTTGAAAAAATAGTGATTTTTGGAAAAAATTGAAGTTTTATGCAAAAACAAGTTTGACATTACTTTTTAATGCAAAATTGAATTTGCAATCGAAAAGTATTTTACAGATTTTTTGATAAAGGGCTCCGTTTTCAAGATATAGCCACCGAAAGTTTGATTTTAGCGAAATATTTGCAGTTTTTCAATTTTTAAAAATCGTGACCATGAGTGACCATTTCTAAAAATATTTTTTTTTAAAAGTTCAGAAAATTTGCTTTAAAATTGTCTAAGAGACATTGAAGATTGGACCTCGGGTTGCTGAGATAGAGCCGCTTTAAGAACAAGAAACACGCGGATGCGGATTTTTTTCCCTTAAAACATATCAAAAAATCTCGAAAATCAAAACAATACGTATTTTGGGAAATTGAGTTTTAGTGAAAAAAAAGTTGATAAAAAAATCTGCAAATTTTGTTTTCCGTGTACCTATTTTTTTCTCAAAAGTCCTCAACAATACCTACAACTTTGCCGAAGGCACCAAATTGATCAGAAAATTCACTCAAAAGTTACAGCTATTTGAATATTTACATATCATTTTTGTATGGACAGCTGCCAAAATTGTATGGAGACTTGTATGGGTGAACAAAAGACACAAAATAGCATATTTGGTCATAGGGAAGGCCCCCACAAAGTTTGAGCCAAAACAAAAAATACAAAAAAAAATGCCATACATTCAATAACATAAATTTTTAACCAATTACCATGTAGAAATTGTAGACGTTGAGCAAAGAATATCATGCAATCAATTTTAATTTTGTAAATAAGTTCTATATAATATAATTGAAAAAAAAATCATAAAACTATTGTTAATTAGCTGTCATTTGAGAAGATTTTACTGATTTAAATTCTTTAAAAGCAAGTAAAGTTGCACTGGTGAAAGACATGTGTTTACTTATTAGTTGTATTATAGTTTTTTTTTGTGTTTCATTTGACCCAATGTCATCGCCTTGAAGGGATGAGGTTGAGTCAATTTTCAAACGATTGGCATTTGAGGCTGGTTTTACAAACTTCATACAATTTTGGGAAAACGTTGGTCAACTATTCAAGAACATTTCATCGTAAAAAGTTCTGTGATATCATTTAAATTGTTATTTTTACTTAGAATTTAAAAGAGAGTTATCGATATTTGACCCATTGTCACCCCAACTCATGGTATGTTTTTGTCTTAGGCTGCTCGTATGAGCAATTTGTAAGTTAAAAAAGTATTTTTTTTCACAACCCATGAAGAGCATCGGGACGCATTTACAATGCGTAGCTGTTGGTGGTAAATTTTTAGAGATTTGCTCATACAAAAATGGGGACCAAGTCTCCCAACTCCCTCTAACCATTTTCAGTGAAAAAAAAGCATCAAGAACTTGTTTGCGTGTTTCGAAGCAAAAACAAAATTGAATATTTAAAGAACAGCTTTAAACAAAATCAGAAGAACACTTTACCACAAGGCATAAGTCGAACGGCAAAATCAACTGATTTTGTAAATCCAATACCATCACTTGCAATCCAAATGCAATTTACTTTTGATCTGAATTTGCAGAAGTCCATCGCACCACAATCGAATTACATTAGCAAAAACGCTGAGCCATAACCAGAGCAGATCAGCAGCAGCACAATAATGGTGCAAGTTTCAATTGACCCAGAATATTGCTGGCCGTAAATTATCCCAAACGGTGCATTGCTCAATTTGGTGCGAGCTTATTAACGCCCTAGTTAAGGCCCGGCGGCAACACAGTTGCTAATCTGATATAAATTCCGACCAAAACACACACAAAAACACCCAATCTCTTTCGCCGGTGACCGTTGGCCATTTGGAAGGCGGGGGCGGGCAGGCCTTCATTATCGCACGAACCACAATAAAAACCAATGTACAGGAAATAATTATTTATCTTGGCTCATCCTTTTTTTGCTGGGATTTGCTGCCGGGCAATTTGGCCAACCCCCTGCCTGCACTGCACTGTGTAGATGCTCCCCGCGGCGGTTACGGTTCGTGGGCGGATACCATTACCACCCGGCCACTCCTCCCTCCAGGAGCCCATTCAGCTGCGAAAAATCTGGCCAACCGAGTGTCCCACGCCACGCGTCGGCGACCAGCGAATAAATGGAATGATTTTATGACATTCTTTCCTAATTGCTGGCCAGCTTTTCGCTTGTGTTTTTTGTTCTTCTTTTCCTTCTTTAATATTCCCTTCTTAGGGTCATAAGAACAGCAGCGGTATGGTCTGATCCGTCGAGTTCATCGCAAAATTTATGACTCACGGTGGCACAGGTCCCCTGTCCACGTAACGTTCTGGTTATCGCCAGGGCAAACAGAAGCTTCCATTTCATTAAGCCTTTCCACTTATTATGCGTCGTGGTTAACTATAAAATCGTGTTTATATAGTTATAATGAAGTTATCTTGGTAACATAAAAATATGCTGCGTTTTACGGGTCGTTAAACATTGCACAATAATTAGTCATTAAAAAGCACAACTAATGTAAAATAAGGAAACATTTTTCCGTGTTTTCAAATTTTAATTCATAAAAATCCCCGTCTTTTTTTGTGTTTCTAGTACTTACAAAGATCCCAGGAGCTGCCTGAAAATTTGAGCTCAAGTAGTTTGAGTTGGTTTTGAACCTGCGTGACCAATTATTACATACAGTCCAGACTCGATTGCCCGAAGGTCTCGGAAAATTTTCACTTCGGATAATCGAATCAATGTTTTTTTCGCTGTCCTATTTTTAATTCCAAGATGGCGGCCAATATGGCGGTGACGAAATATTGAAAAATGCATTTTATTATTTATTAGGCAGTCAACTATTTAAATTTGACTAAAATGGGATCGCAGAACTCGAATTTGATGTTTTTTTGTATTAATATTAAAAACAAGGAAAAGAAGAAGAAAATGTTCGTGATTCGATTATCCGAAGTCCCACACAAACCTTCGGATAATCGATTCTGGACTGTATAGGTCATCAGGGGTGACATTGATTCATACTAAAAAGCTGAGCAGGCACAATGTCACCCTGATAACGGTACATTTAGTATGTAGACTATGTCCGAATCCATCATCCGGCCTATCGTTGAATAGCTAATTGAAAGACTTTCCAAACAAGTCAAAAACATTGAAAAAAACTGGCAACCCTGTCTCAAGTTATAATCACATAAGGCATTAGGGTGTAATATCAAAATCGATTTTCCAGCACAGCACTTTTTCAGTTCCTTTTGGGGTCCTAAACAACTCCCCAAAGTTTGGGACCGATTGGTTTAGTCCTCACTTTGCGCAAAGCAATTCAATTTTCCATATAAATTTGTATGGGGAAAACCATTTTTTTGGATTTTGATAATTAACAATTCGACGTTTCAAGCTATATCAAAACCGGACTCATATTTGGATGCCCTGGAAGGTGCTCTACAACTTTGCCGAAGAGAGTATGGTGCTAACTTGCTCCTGAAAGAAGATATAGCGTCCTCAAAACTCGTCAGAAACGTGATTTTCGAGCAAAAAACGCGTTTTAGACGAGTTTTGAACACGCTGTATATCTTTTTAGGGGCAAGCTAGCACCATACTCTCTTCGACAAAGTTGTAGAGCACATTTCAGAGCATCCGAATATGAGTCCGGTTTTGATATAGCTTGAAACGTCGAATTGTTAATTATCAAAATCCAAAAAAATGGTTTTCCCCATACAAATTTATATGGAAAATTGAATTGCTTTGCGCAAAGTGAGGACTAAACCAATCGGTCCCAAACTTTGGGGAGTTGTTTAGGACCCCAAAAGGAACTGAAAAATTGCTGTGTTCACTAAATTTGGACAACTTTAATTTTTTCCATACAACCATATTACACCCTAATAAGCCATATTAAGGTACTTTTTTTAGATCGGATCTCACTTTAATGACTCATCGTTGGTGTCTATAAGTTTGAAGATCTGACAACCCTGCCTCATGTAATGACCACTTAGGTGTGACAAGATGAGACGAAGGGGGGAGGGGGTTTGCAAGATTGTGACGTCACGCTAGGTTTTTTTTATGATTGCATAATATTAATTTGAAATGTATACAACTGAATTAAATCCACTTTTCCAAAATTGTTTGCTTACTATTATTTAGAAGTACCGTCATCAGGGGTGACATGAAACTAACTGTCCTTCAGTATCAAGGGGTTTTAGGCTAGCTCAAGTCCTTTTCAGGGCTGAGACCGTTTCCCAAGTAGTCGTAGACCAAAGCTACTGACTACTCATCACTCAGGGTCGGCATTACTACTAGGCAGATTCAAGGGAGACTTTCATCACACAGAAAAAACACGATTTCGATTCCACTTCAGCACTTTATTGGGTGATTTGTTTGGTGTGGATGTGGGTTGTGTGAAGTGTAGGTGGTTTGGGGCACTCTTACCGCGCAGCTCAGCTGGTTCTCGTGCCGGATGGTCGCCGCCGGAGGAGCTCCTTCGCTCACACTCCGCGGCTAGAACTGTCCCGCTCGTGGGGAGGGGGGAGGGGGGCTTGTTCTGCTGGCTGACGGTGGCTTGTTGTTCTGCGCTGCGGTTGTCCGGTCTTCGGCGCCGGATGCAGCGATTCTGTGGCCTTCACGGCCGGTACGGTGGTCTCCGGACTTCGTGCCGGGTCGGTTGGACGCACAGCGGGCGTTGCTGGCTTCGTCGGGCAGGCTTCTTCCCTCGTTGGCGAATCGGCAGCCCCAGAGTCCACTGATTCGGGCTGCCGAGAGGGGACTCTCCTTAACGATTAAGGCCAGCGGCCTGAGAGCTGTCGTCCTTGGCGTTGATGGCGCGGGGAGGCGCCAGACGACGGGGGTGGTCCTACTACGTTTAGACGTGGGAAGCTACCAACATGGGATTCACGCAACCCAGGCCGACCAATCCGAAACGGACTCGCACTCGCGGAACCTCCGGGTTCCGCCGTTGTGGGGGCGCTTGACTACCGCCACTTGGAGCGCGACCAGTCCGCTCGGAAGCCTGAATACAAGAGAGCGATCTTCCCCAGATCGAGCTTTCTTTTTGGTTTTCCCGAGTCCATTTTCCCACCAATTCCTAATGTGTCAACAGCTGCGCTGTCAGGACACCCCACCGGGAAATTGGTGGGCTTCAGCCTCGCATACACTGTAAGATTTGCCCCATCCCACTGTCAAGTGTAGTGAGATGGTAATAAAAATACTGAAGTGAAACTTTCCTTCGTCAAGAATTGTGACCAACGGTTACACTATCCACTACCCCGGCGAAAAAATGTGAATGCACGAAGTTCATGAACATTTTTTTAAAACGACTAGCATTTCCAAAATCATCTTCGGCACTCCTCTGGTTCGTGGATTAGCGCAAATGGTCACGTTGTTTATGTACAAGCCTCACTTTAGGCGATTTTTGCATTTCCCAGTGATAACCAATCACAGATCAATCAAAATTATATACAAAATTAAACTAATTGGCCAAATAAACAAATACAAATAAATAAATTAAAAAGTAGACATGCACTACAAATTAAAATAAATTATTAAAATGAATCCCAAAATATTGGTAGACATCTCTATTTACATTTCACAAAAGTGCGTTGCAACGACTTTAAATTTTCATGAACGATTAACATTTCATCCACTTTTAGATCACTTTCGATCTCTCAAAGAAATTCACCACAGGGGTTCATTCCTGACGGGCAAACTGTTTGACAGTTCCCGAAACGTCTCTAATCTGTCAAACTCAACATGACGCAATGTTTACATTGTAAATTATGCAAAAGTTGAGCGAAAAGTTCAAGTTCGGTGAAACAACCGTCGAAAAGTGCACTTTTTCGACGATATGTTGTGGTAAGTACCAAATAAATTTAGCATAACGAAGATCTTCTTTTTCAGGGTAAATTGACTAGTATTGGTGTGCTCGTTTGAGCGAAATTGACGAGGTGGAACGTCGCTGCCAGAGTCGACTTTTTCTTCAAAAAGTGACCTGCAGGAGTCCACAAATATCCCGGGATTCACCGTGATAGCCATCTTGACGCGCAAGATGAGCTACAGGTAAGTATTATTGTGTACACATTAAAATTTTTGATCATAACAAGATCATTAAAATTTCATTAGGCCTTAATTGCCGGGCAATCCCCTCACCGCAACACCACCAGCCGCGCTCGGACCGAGGGAAATAACTTTTGACCCCTTGATCGTCCGCGAACTGGCCCGTTGGGCTATGGATTCCCGATGATGGTGAGTAGTTTAGGTTCGTTACAACACCAAAATTTTATGCCATCTTGCAACTCTTTTCACGAAGGAGGGATCTTCCACCCACACTTTCTTTAGGGGAGAGCAGCTAAGATAACACACACCACTAATCTTGTACTAACAAATTTGACTGACACACAGAAATTTAACAAGATTACAATGGCAACAACTTTAATTCCACAACTAACTATTTCATTTTATTTTCTTTCCAGATAATCTTCACTTTTCGGTTCTGCGGCTGAGGAGACAGGTAATCCCGGTCAGCTGATCTGGTCCAGGGTAAATGGGACATCGCCCTGTAACCCCTGGCGCCCAAATCGGTGCCGACCGTGGCCAAGATCTTCCTGCAGCGACAACGTACTAGGTGTTAATTACTAGATTTAAGAATAATAAAAGAAATTTAGTGCGAATAAAGTTTTTAGTTCGGGGCTTTCCCCTATAACGGTGCTTGTTCTCATTATAGAAAGAAACAAGACTTGAAACGGTTCCAATCGCCTACCAGGGATGACTTCCTCATATGCCTGGGTCACCGGCGAACCTCCAAATTCTCAAATTTCAGCTTTTGGCCACCTCCCGGGCAAGACTCCGCCTGCTTCCGGTTCATTGGTGCCTTCAATTTAGTTTGTGGATGGCCTCACAGGACTTACGCATTGCCTAATGTCTCGGCCACTTCCAACAGGTAACATAAAGGTAAGTTCGGGTGTTTTGCCTCTCCAATGATGGGTCAACGGCAGTCGTGGGTTCTGGGTTTTAATCTCTTTAATCGAATAATCATCCGTCGCCGGCCTCTCGCGAGCCGATCGAACAGACTGCCGACCTGCGCTAGGTCGTTACTGTTAATTATCTCCACAACACTACTGGCTGAAGCAGATAGCAAAACGATCTCGACGATCGCGATCTCTCCTACTGTTTGTTGTTGTTGTTTTTGTGTGTGTTAGTGGATAGTACGGTGTGTTGTTTTAATCAGATTGATCGTCAAGTCCAAACACAAAAGGACGAGACAAAATAAATAACAATTATTGCTGCTGCGTTGGTTGTCGATAATATCACAGATTGGGACAATGTTTATCACAGAAGTTATGTACAGGCAGCATAAAAGTGTTCCAAAGTTGCTGCTGACCAAAATCCACGAATTGAGACGTGCCGAAAACGATTTTGGAAAGCGCAAGTGATCCTCATTGCATTCAGGACCGTAATGGACCGCGGTATAGTGCAATTCACACTAGTTTCGCTAGGGTAAGTGGACAGTGACCAACCGAGATTGCTCGGATTCCTGCCACCTCCCGTTGGAAAAATCCTTAGATTTTTCTGCATGAATCAATCAACCTTGATCGCCGTTTGTTGCTTTTCCTGCTAGGAGCCAATTGAAACTAACTGTCCTTCAGTATCAAGGGGTTTTAGGCTAGCTCAAGTCCTTTTCAGGGCTGAGACCGTTTCCCAAGTAGTCGTAGACCAAAGCTACTGACTACTCATCACTCAGGGTCGGCATTACTACTAGGCAGATTCAAGGGAGACTTTCATCACACAGAAAAAACACGATTTCGATTCCACTTCAGCACTTTATTGGGTGATTTGTTTGGTGTGGATGTGGGTTGTGTGAAGTGTAGGTGGTTTGGGGCACTCTTACCGCGCAGCTCAGCTGGTTCTCGTGCCGGATGGTCGCCGCCGGAGGAGCTCCTTCGCTCACACTCCGCGGCTAGAACTGTCCCGCTCGTGGGGGGGGGGGGGGGCTTGTTCTGCTGGCTGACGGTGGCTTGTTGTTCTGCGCTGCGGTTGTCCGGTCTTCGGCGCCGGATGCAGCGATTCTGTGGCCTTCACGGCCGGTACGGTGGTCTCCGGACTTCGTGCCGGGTCGGTTGGACGCACAGCGGGCGTTGCTGGCATCGTCGGGCAGGCTTCTTCCCTCGTTGGCGAATCGGCAGCCCCAGAGTCCACTGATTCGGGCTGCCGAGAGGGGACTCTCCTTAACGATTAAGGCCAGCGGCCTGAGAGCTGTCGTCCTTGGCGTTGATGGCGCGGGGAGGCGCCAGACGACGGGGGTGGTCCTACTACGTTTAGACGTGGGAAGCTACCAACATGGGATTCACGCAACCCAGGCCGACCAATCCGAAACGGACTCGCACTCGCGGAACCTCCGGGTTCCGCCGTTGTGGGGGCGCTTGACTACCGCCACTTGGAGCGCGACCAGTCCGCTCGGAAGCCTGAATACAAGAGAGCGATCTTCCCCAGATCGAGCTTTCTTTTTGGTTTTCCCGAGTCCATTTTCCCACCAATTCCTAATGTGTCAACAGCTGCGCTGTCAGGACACCCCACCGGGAAATTGGTGGGCTTCAGCCTCGCATACACTGTAAGATTTGCCCCATCCCACTGTCAAGTGTAGTGAGATGGTAATAAAAATACTGAAGTGAAACTTTCCTTCGTCAAGAATTGTGACCAACGGTTACAGACATTGGGTCTGGGAATCTATGACATTTCCCCGAAACCCACATTCCCGAAGAGACATTTCCCCGAATGCCACATCTTCGAAAAGACACTTTCCCGAAATGTCATTTACCCGAAAATCATTTCCCCGAACAATCCATTTCCCCGAACGGCCACATCCCCGAATGGCGACTTCCCCTAAAAACCATTTTCCCGAATGGCCACTTCCCCTAATTTTCCACATCCCTGAAAATCATTTTCCCGAATGACCATATCCCCGAACGGCCATTTTCCCGAACGCCACTTCCCCGAACCCGGTCAGGCGGGTATGGCCGTTGCCCAGAACCGCGCGAACCGGGTTCGGGGAAGTAGCGATCAATAAAGTATCATGTCCACGTTTGAACGTTCAAAAATTCCGAGCTTCACTTGAATTTTGAATATTCAAATTGATGTAAGTGTGACAACTGGCCAAAGGGATTTCAGGCCAGAACGTGTTTGACACACGTTCAGGCCCGACTACCGCAAAAATTTGTAATTATTACTCGGGACCTTGGCAACCAAAATCAACCAAACTTCGGGACAATGCACAGAATGGTCAACCAAATAAAACGTGTTTGGTTCTATTTTTCGTTTATTCAAGGCCAGACATTAAAACGCGTTTTTTCGGAACGTCAAAAAGCGACAAACGACAAGATAACACAACAACGTCAATTTGATACATTGATCATTTCGCAAAAATGCATTTAGTTTAAAATCAGTCCAGACTCGATTATTCGAAGGCCTTGTCAAAAGTTCACTTCGGATAATTGAATAATAAATTTTTTTTGTTTTGCTGTCGAGCTCAAGTATAGCCCCTAAACTACTTTAAAGTGATTTAGTTATTTTAAATCTAAAATGGTGGTGATGAAATATTAAAATAATGCATTTTGTAATACAATAATCAACTATTTAGATTTGATTAAAAAGGGTCTCGTGGCGCAGGGGTAGCGGCTTCGGCTGCCGATCCCGATGATGCTATGAGACGCGGGTTCGATTCCCGCCTTATCCACTGAGCTTCTATCGGATGGTGAAGTAAAACGTCGGTCCCGGTTTCTCCTGTCTCGTCAGAGGCGCTGGAGCAGAAATCCCACGTTAGAGGAAGGCCATGCCCCGGGGGGCGTAGTGCCAATAGTTTCGTTTTTTTAAAAGGGTTGATTGCAGAACTTGAATTGGACGTAATAAAAATTAAAAAAAATGTTCAAAGCCTTCATCCAGCCAAAATTGATAAAGACGAATCAGTTCAGTTAAACCAAATCTAGAACAAACTGAATCCTGCGCATCGAGTCGTCGCATAAAGCTATCGTTGCTGTTCAATCCTTACCACGTAGATACCGTTTTGGAAAATTGTCCTTTACTGAAAATTGCCGCTACAAAAAATAAAACTTTTTTTATGGAACGTGGATAATCTCAATACCCCGCACTCTTGAATATACGCGTGGTTTATGAATGGCCTTCTAGAGAATTTAATATTAAGGTCATACTTTTATTAAAAAAATCCCTAAATAACAATTTAGCTTATATCTAGGTCAGGCCTGCCCAACGTCCGGCCCGCGGGCCGGATCCGGCCCTTGAGGCCATTTCATCCGGCCCGCGACGGCTTTCTAAAATATTTCTATGACCGGCCCTTAAGACTGTTCATGAAGTATTAAATAAATTAAATTATTGCCTGAATTTAAAAAAATAACATATTGCATGAATAATCTTCATGTTTGAATTTAATTCTTATAATTTTTATATTGATATTATTAAACTAAAAAAATTGCGCAGGAAAACAAAAATATCCATTTCGTAAAATTGTTAAATTTATGAAAAAACTTCGATTGTTATCTTAAAATTTACAAAAAAAGACTAAATGTTATTTCTTTCAGTTTTGACTGTTTTTACGTCAATTTGAAGTTTTTTCTATTTTCCTTTTTTTTTAATAAATATATAATGAAAACTAATGTATTTTTCCAAAACAACTTTTTAGTGATAAAGTTATTTTTTAAAAAAAAAGCTTGAAAATCAAATTATTCATAGTGAAAATAAATCGCTGTAAATATTTTTAAAATATTGAAAAATGTATCAAAAACTTGAAATGATTATTGAAATTTGAATGTTTTTTTTTTTGATAAAAAAATATATCCAGGAATTTAATTCCAATCGTCAAAAACAATATCTATACAATTTTAAACAAGCAAAAATTAAAATAAGTCAAATAAACAAATTTTTGAATGTTGTTTGTTTTTCATTTTTTAAATCAAGATATATGAATCATATTTGCAACACTAGTTCTTTTATGTATTTGCTTTTAAAAAAACTCAATCATAAGAAAATTGAAAAAATGTGTTTACTTTTTCAACTCTTATCAAATATTAATTCCGGCCCGTCACTGCTTCAGAAAAATCAGATCTGGCCCGCAGGGCCAAAAGGTTGGGCAACCCTGTAGAATCTAGGTTATCATTTAGGAAAATTGATTTTTCGGAGAAGTAAACATTCGGGTTTATGTAAATTAGGGAAAACGACAGTTCGGTAAAATGGCCATTCAGGTAAATGACATTCGGGGATATGGAATTTTCAGGAAAATGATTTTCGGGGATGTGGAATTTTCGGGAAAATGATTTTCGGGGAAGTGGCACTTTCGGGGAAATGATTTTCGGGGATGTGGAATTTTCGGGGAAATGATTTTCGGGGATGTGGAATTTTCGGGGAAATGATTTTCGGGGATATGGGATTCGGGAAAGTGGGATTCGGGGATAAGGGATAAAACCTGGGTCTGGGGGGTGAGATTGGGTCATAAATTTTTTTGCATTTTTGTATGACCCAAACTCACCCCCCAGAACCAATGTCACCCTTGATGACAGTATCACATTATAATTTATTATATAGTCACATGTTTTGTCATCTTCAATATTTTGCAAATTCTTGCTTGATAAAAATAAATGCTAAGAAAGCAGAGTGTTCATAAGAAAACTGCTATAAATGGTTTGAACTTATTAGATACAAAGCTGTGAAAAACAGTTTTCAAGATTTTTAATTCTTGAATATACCAGGTCTTGTATTTTTTAAAACATACAAAACTGTTTTTTTCAAATCTCAATGT
The DNA here is from genome assembly GCF_016801865.2 of Culex pipiens pallens. Classification (NCBI taxonomy): domain Eukaryota; kingdom Metazoa; phylum Arthropoda; class Insecta; order Diptera; family Culicidae; genus Culex; species Culex pipiens. The sequence goes on along the minus strand of NC_068937.1, from coordinate 63,275,436 downwards.
TTATTCTAAAAAATGAATAATTAGAATAATTTAACTTTTTTTCATATTAAAATTGCCAAAAATACCAAAATTTTGAGAGTTTGAAGATATAACTATAAAAAATCCCATCGAAAACAAGGGGGGGGGGGGTCTGGCGTAAAGTGACATACTTTTTGTGTGACAAAGTGTGACATAGGGGGGGGGGGGGGGTAAAATTTGACCTATTTTTGCGTAACATACTTTATGGATGACACTTTATTGATATATGTGTACTTTTTTATTCCAAATTTAAGAAAATTAGGTGAAATTGTGTATAATCCCATCATATCACCCATTGTTGGTAATGAGCTAGGAAGGCATCATCCACATAGGAAGATTAAGTTAGTTTTTTATTTATACATCAGCTTAATAGCAGTTTATGCAACAAGTTGCAAAAAGAGGATTTTTTTCAGCACGAGTCGAACATTTATCCAACGAGGTTCACCGAGTGCTGAAAAAAAACAAGTTTTACAACGAGTTACATACAACATTTTTTGCAATTCCGAAAAACACCCAATGAGTGAAATTTTATGTCAAATTTCCATGTATTTTGTCAATAAATCGTTGAAATAAAAAAATGTTAAAAAGTGTTACTATTCGATTCTGTTATTTTTGGTACAGAAAAGTAGGCTGTTTCGTCGTTCAAGAATGACAGGAAAAGTAATTAGTTTTACGACGAAATTGCAAAAAATATATTAAACTACGCATATAAAGTTAAAAGAGTATTGTTTATGCAAAATAGAGAAAAAAATACGTTTGTTGCATGAAAATTTCCATGTTATCTTACTGGCAATGAAAAGCTGACATCATAAGTTTATGTTAAAATGATTTTGCTTAGGCCATGCCATCTATATACAGTATGTAAAAAAAGTATTTTTGCAATTCCGTCGTGAAACTACTCACATTTCTTGTCATTCTTGAACGACGAAATAGCCTACTTTTCTGTACCAAAAATAACAGAATCGAATAGCAACACTTTTCAAAATAAATGCTGATAAGTTCTACTTTTCAGCACTCAAATGGGTGCTGAAAAGTTGAACTTTTCAGCACTTGTTTCGAAAAGTAACACTATTCAAAATTTTTTTGTGGTTTGGTTGAGCGTTTTAGCAGAATGCTCATATCTTGACAGATACGTATTTCGTCTACTACTTGCAGACTTCATCAGTGTTCTGTTCTCGACTGAAGGTTCATCGCTGGTGTATCCATATTTGTAGTTACTGTAGTTACTATTTCCTCGTTCTTCTTTTGTGCCTGTATAGGTAACAGCTTAAACAGCCACGTTGAGCCGTTACCTGAATCCTTGTTGAGTAAACGTTTGTTGCCTGCCTTGAAGATTTCCAAACTTTCAGCGACAGCCAGCTTCGATGGGTTAGTGATGTGTCTTAAGATGACCGCGTCGCTAGCTGTGATGTTATGTTTTTCCTCGATGATGTGTTCGGTTACTGCTGACTTGAAATGGGGGACAAATCCTTTCCGTTTTTCCTCCATGGCAATTTTGACATATGTGTGTATATGCTCATCCAACCTGGTTTGCAGCAATCTCTTAGTTTGTCCAATGTAGCTCATATCACAGTGGCCGCAGGATACCTCGTAGATGCCGGGTTTGCCTAAAGTCGGTATGGGGTCTTTCGTTGAACCTAAGATGGATTCCAACTGGCTGTTTCTACTGCTGAACACTAAATCGATGCCAAATTTAGCCAGTTTTTGTCGTAATGGGCGTGTTATCCTATAGTCGAATTCTACTGCTGCTCTTCGCAGTGGCTCTGCTGATGGCGTAAGGGTTGTGAGTGAAGTTCTGTGCAGTTTTCTTTCCTTCTTATCGATGATTGCTTGGATAGTTGTTCTGCTGTAACCGTTGATTTCCGCTGTTTCAAATATGTACTCCAATTCTTTCTGTTTTCCTGCTTCGCTGAGGGGTAAAGTTGTCATCCTATGTATAAAATAATGATATGCTGCCATCTTATGTTGGAATGAATGGTTTGACGTGGCTGGGATTGTTCTTCTGGTGTTTGTTGGCTTCCTGTATATCTCGAAAGAAAACGAAGATGGGCAACCTGGTTCTCTTAGGATCAGGATGTCTAAGAAAGGTAACTTTCCTTCGACTTCCATTTCGTAAGTGAACTTGATGCTCCTGCGTGCACTGTTTATGGTGTCCAGTACCGTTGTTAGTGAGTCCCTTTTGATGATGCAGAAGATGTCATCTACGTATCTCCACCAACGTTCTGGTAGTAGGTTTTTGGTTTGTAGTTCGTGTTCCAAAGCTGCCATATAAACATCGCTCATGAACGGTGACAGTGGGTTACCCATCGATGCTCCCATCCTCTGTTGGTAGATGCTATCCCTGAACTGGAAGTAGCTCTGTTCCATGCATAATTTGACGAATGTTATATACTGGATCGTTTTTTGTCTCCATGGTTCTCCCTCGTATTGTGATTGCAGCCAATCCCGTAGAGTTCCTATTGCGTTTTTTACTGGTATGCTTGGGAACAGTGCTGTTACGTCGAAGGAAACCATTATTTCATCCTCAGCTATCGGTCCCGACTCTAACTATCCAAGCAATCATCGATAAGAAGGAAAGAAAACTGCACAGAACTTCACTCACAACCCTTACGCCATCAGCAGAGCCACTGCGAAGAGCAGCAGTAGAATTCGACTATAGGATAACACGCCCATTACGACAAAAACTGGCTAAATTTGGCATCGATTTAGTGTTCAGCAGTAGAAACAGCCAGTTGGAATCCATCTTAGGTTCAACGAAAGACCCCATACCGACTTTAGGCAAACCCGGCATCTACGAGGTATCCTGCGGCCACTGTGATATGAGCAACATTGGACAAACTAAGAGATTGCTGCAAACCAGGTTGGATGAGCATATACACACATATGTCAAAATTGCCATGGAGGAAAAACGGAAAGGATTTGTCCCCCATTTCAAGTCAGCAGTAACCGAACACATCATCGAGGAAAAACATAACATCACAGCTAGCGACGCGGTCATCTTAACACTGGAACGCCCAACGCATGTCCAACTTACACGGACGCCCAAGCCTCCCAAAAAAGGTGGAACGGTAACTTCAACTCGCTGGTTCTCGGGCATTACTCAACCAATCGGGACGATTCTTGTTCCCAGTGATTTGTAAGAATGTCTAGATGATCCTAAAATTTTGCAGAAATTGATTTGAACAAATCTATAATTTCTGCGACCGAAAACATCGTTCCACCTTTTTTAAAAAGACTGCCTCCACGGAATTTTTGGCGAATTTTTTTTACACGCGAAAAAAAAAGTTGGAACGATGTTTTTGATCGCAAAAATTACAGATTTGATCAAATTAAGTGATGCAAAGTTCTAGAATCATCTAGACATCCTAACAAATCACTAGAAAGAAGAATCATCTTGATTGGGTGAGTTATGCTCGAGAACCAGCGAGTTGAAGTTACCGTTCCAACTTTTTTGGAGCCTTGGGCGTTGGAATGTTAAGACACATCACTAACCCATCGAAGCTGGCTGTCGCTGAAAGTTTGGAAATCTTCAAGGCAGGCAACAAACGTTTACTCAACAAGGATTCAGGTAACGGCTCAACGTGGCTGTTTAAGCTGTTACCTACAGTATGTAAAAAAAGTATTTACACCCCTTGGGCACTATGCACATTTTGTGATGAAACATGTAAACAATTTAATGTTGACATAAACCTAGTACTACGTTTTGTTCAGAAACTTATGCCGAACATTTTGCTGCAAAAAGCTCATGAAAAGATGTTTTCTATAAAAAGTTATATAACAAATACTATTACAAAAATAAAAAAGGTGCAAAAAAAGTTTGTACACCTTTCGAAAAATTAACATAAATAAAGTTATTTGTTGACAAATCACCATAAATCCAGTCTCCCAACTCTAAATAGGCATCCTTGACTGATTAAAAAAATAATTTGGATTGAATATAAAGTTTACTAATTACTTAGTATAAAAGTTTATATAACTCTGGAAATTCTATATAAAACTTATCTAAACTTAATTTTGCAAACTTTCAATTTAACTAAATGTCAATATATTACCATAGAATTGCTAAATAAACATTCTGGAGTGGGTATAACACCGTTTTGGGGGTCTTTGTATCGCTAGAATAGATTTTTCGTTGGAATTTCGTACCAACCCGGAATTACGTCGTCGGAAAATCCGCCGGCATTCGAACCGGTCCACAATTAACAAGTCAACCTATGTGGCATCGGAAAGGGCATAAAATTTCCGATCTTTTGATACCCATACATCTAGGTTTTCTATAAAACCCACGTTTTTAAATACCTGGGCAAAAAGTAAGTTTGATCCACGAGAACAAAAATTACGAAATTCCATACATTTTTGGCAGATTGCTCTAACGAAACCATAACAACGTTTTTGCCTAGGTATTTAAAAACGTGGGTTTTATAGAAAACCTAGATGTCTGGGTATCAAAAGATCGGAAATTTTATGCCCTTTCCGATGCCACATAGGTTAACTTGTTAATTGTGGACCGGTTCGAATGCTGGCGGATTTTCCGACGACGTAATTCCGGGTTGGTACGAAATTCCAACGAAAAATCTATTCTAGCGATACAAAGACCCCCAAAACGGTGTTATACCCACTCCAGAATGTTTATTTAGCAATTCTATGGTAATATATTGACATTTAGTTAAATTGAAAGTTTGCAAAATTAAGTTTAGATAAGTTTTATTTAGAATTTCCAGAGTTATATAAACTTTTATACTAAGTAATTAGTAAACTTTATATTCAATCCAAATTATTTTTTTAATCAGTCAAGGATGCCTATTTGGAGTTGGGAGACTGGATTTATGGTGATTTGTCAACAAATAACTTTATTTGTATTAATTTTTTCGAAAGGTGTACAAACTTTTTTTGCACCTTTTTTATTTTTGTAATAGTATTTGTTATATAACTTTTTATAGAAAACATCTTTTCATGAGCTTTTTGCAGCAAAATCTTCGGCATGAGTTTCTGAACAAAACGTAGTACTAGATTTATGTCAACATTAAATTGTTTACATGTTTCATCACAAAATGTGCATAGTGCCCAAGGGGTGTAAATACTTTTTTTTACATACTGTATACAGGCACAAAAGAAGAACGAGGAGGTAGTACCTACAGTAACTACAAATATGGATACACCAGCGATGAACCTTCAGTCGAGAACAGAACACTGATGAAGTCTGCAAGTAGTAGACGAAATACGTATCTGTCAAGATATTAAAATATATAGCGGAATTAAAAGGAACAACTCGTCTCTTTGTATTCACAAAATTTTTTTGATTTAAACGATTTATTGACAAAATACATGAAAATTTGACTTAAAATTTCACTCAGTGTGTGTTTTTTGGAATTGCAAAAAATGTTGTATGGAACTCGTTGCAAAATTTGATTTTTTCAGCACTCTTCATATTTATCCAACTCGGTGAACCTCGTTGGATAAATGTACGACTCGTGCTGAAAAAATCCTCTTTTTGCAACTTGGTGCATAAACTACTATTACACCCCTTGGGCACTATGCACATTTTGTGATGAAACATGTAAAAAAATTAAAGTTTGACAGGAACCTACACAGCAAAAAATCCGATGGTAAAATCGCATGCCAAAGCATGCACATCACCTTCGTCAAAATAAACACTTAGGGGTCGTACATAAACCACGTGGCCTTTTTTTCGAGAATTTCTGACCCCCCCTCCCCCCTCATGGTTTTTCGTGGTTTCACGCCAACCCCCCCCCCCCCTATATGACTACGTGGCTTTTTCCTCCCAGGTGAAAAATTAAAAAAAACAACTTAATATAGATTAGACTCTCAACAAAACAAGCAACTTAGTAAAACATATGTATTCAAAATTATGCAGTGCAATCAATTGCATAAACAGCATTCATGATTGAATTGAAAATGCGCTTTTAAATATTTTCATAAAATCAAAATTATTGAATAAAACAGTAAAAAGTTTTGTTTCAGGAAAAACATATTTTTATTTATTTTAAGGAAAATATCTTGCTATGAAAGCTCCTAGTTAATATTTATTTTATTCTTAACATTCATAAAAATTCAAACTAAAGCACCGATAGTATCGATAGAATAGATTTTTCGTTGGAATTTCGTACCAACCCGAAATTACGTCGTAGGAAAATCCGCCGGCATCCGAACCGGTCCACGATTCACAAATCAACCTGTGTGGAATCGAAAAGGGCATAAAATTTCCGATCTTTTGATACCCAAACATCTAGGTTTTCTTTAAAACCTACGTTTTTAAATACCTGGGCAAAAAGTAAGTTTGATCCACGAGAACAAAAATTACGAAATTCCATACATTTTTGGCAGGTTGCTCAAACGAAACCATAACAACGTTTTTGCTTAGGTATTTAAAAACGTGGGTTTTATAGAAAACCTGGATGTATGGGTATCAAAAGATTGGAAATTTTATGCCCTTTCTGATGCCACATAGGTTGACTTGTGAATTGTGGACCGGTTCAAATGCCGGCGGATTTTCCGACAACGTAATTCCGGGTTGGTACGAAATTCCAACGAAAATCTATTCTATCGATACAAATACTTCCAAAACGGTGTTATACCCACTCCAATATGTTTATTTGGTATGGTAATATATTGACATTTAGTTGAATTAAGAGATTGCAAAATTAAGTTTAGATAAGTTTTATATAGAATTTCCAGAGTTATATAAACTTTAATACTAAGTAGTTAGTAAACTTTATATTCAATCCAAATTTTTTTTTTAATCAGTCGAGGATGCCTATTTGGAGTTGGGATACTGGATTTATGGTGATTTATCAACAAATAACATTATTTATGATAATTTTTCGAAAGGTGTACAAACTTTTTTTGCACCTTTTTTATTTTCGTAGTAGTATTTGTTATATAACTTTTTATAGAAATCATCTTTTCATGAGCTTTTTATAGCAAAATGTCTGGCATGAGTTTCTGAACAAAACGTAGTACTAGGTTTCTGTCAACATTAAATTGTTTAGATGTTTCATCACAATATGTGCATAGTGCCCAAGGGGTTTAACTACTTTTTTTTACATACTGTATATTAACATTGAAAATCGAACCATTAGTTGCTGAGATATCGACATAAGAAAATTAGTGGTTGTTTTAGTGAGAATTTAAAAAATATTTTTTTCAAATTTTACTAATTTAAAAAAAAATTATAACTGCAACTATTTAAAAAAAAAGTTACCTAAATATTGCTATAACTTGAAAACGGTGCATTTTATGAAAATTTCAGTAATGTACTTTTTGATTTCAAATTCGATTTTACATCGAAAAATGAAGTTGAAAATTTTTTATTGTCAATATTTCGATTTTTTTAAATCAGTAATGATTCAAAAATTTATAACTCAAACAAAGATTTGTTGCCCGTTCTGGAAATTTGTGAAACGTTTGCAAAATTAAACATATATATATATAAAAAGTGTTTTTTTTTGCAAATCATGTTTTAGTTACAAAAAGTGAAATTAAAAATTAGCAAAATAAATTACCATATATCATTTTTTTCAGTGTAGTCCTTATCCATATCTACAACTTTGCCGAAGACACCAAATCGATAAAAAAAATCCTTCAAAAGAAACAGATTTTTTAATTTTCATATTTCTTTAGCTGTCAAATTTGTATGGAAAATTATATGGACAACCTAATGATGCAAAATGGCTTCTTTGGGCATACCGAAGGCACCAAAAAAGTTTCAGTAGGATTAAAAAATACAAAAATTAAAATTCAACAAAAAAGACCGATTTCGTAGAGAATTCTCATCTTTGGCCCCAATTTTTAATCTTTTAATTTATTAAGAAACAAAAACAATATTTGCTTAAAGCTCGTTTTTTTTCAAAAAAACTAAAATGTTTACCCTGTTTCTCTTTGACTCAAGAAATGGTCCCTATTAACATTAAAAAAACTCAAAAAAAAATACCAACTACTTTGTCGAAGGATAGAACTACGTGTATTTTATGAAATGTTATGTAATATAACAATCCAAATTGTGTTCCATGGGTTACACAAGGAAGGAAAGGCATACCTGTTAGACATAAATTTTCATCCAATTTTTTGGTGAATCTTAAAGTATGTATCGTTTGTTTTTTCGTGACTGGTTATTTTTTAATGTTAGACGAGATACAAGATATCTTGAGTTTGTTTTAAGTGTGAAAAGGAAATATTTCGATAAAGATTCTTCCATCACTTATAGGACCAATAATCACCGTAGCTAAGATCTAAAATTTTGAAAATATTTTTTTTCTCAGAGAATCATTTTTAGACACTACATTTACAATACATATTTAGTCTTTTGCCTTGTTACGAAAATCTTATATAAATTGTCAGCAATATTTATTTTTTAAATTGTTCGAAAATAGAAACATCGAAGACTACTTCAACTTTCAATGCAAATTTGCAAGCACATTTTTAGCAACAAGATACCATCAACATAAAAAGAAATTTTGTTTGCATTTTGGTTCTAATTGTTTAGGGTATATTAAGTTTGGGTACTGTCACTTTATTTTTTAACTGCTTTTAAACTTTTGTAAGAAGGAGTTACATGAGTATTAAAAAGTGTTCATTCAATAACAGGCTCAAAGTATTGATATGAATCTGCCGAAATACATAATTGAATATTGAATATTGTGACATTGAAATAAAAGTTATAATTATAAACACAATAATTGTATGGTTTTGAAGTGTAACAAAAAATGTATGCATATAAGTAAACTTAATGCGCGTATTTTTCTTTGTTTTTTTTATAGAAAATATTTTTTTTAAAGGCCACGTGGTCAGCCGTTGACCCCCCCCTCCTCCCCCCATGGCTTTTCATGGTTTTTTTTGTCGGATTTCTGACCCCCTCCCCCCCCCCCCTAAGGAGGCCACGTGGTTTATGAACGACCCCTTAATATTACACACTGCATGTATTTTTTTCGCAAACACAAAAAAAAGTTACAACCGACGGGATTCAAACCCAGCGCCAACAGTAAGGACTGGCGCCTTAGCCCACTCGGCCATCAGACCGATGAAGAGCTGAAAGGATAAACGCATATATGAGCTTGACATTTCGGTCAAGTAGGTTTCCCATACTGATGGGCTACATGTTTCAGGGTGTAAAATCACATAAAATTGCATAAAATAATGCAACATTTATTTTACACCCAGGCCTTTTACACGCAGCTGGATTACTACTTTTTTAGCTGTGTAGTACTACGTTTTGTTCAGAAACTCATGCCAAACATTTTGCTACAAAAAGCTCATGAAAAGATGATTTCTATAAAAAAAAAGTTATATAACAAATACTATTATGAAAATAAAAAAGGTGCAAAAAAAGTTTGTACACCTTTCGAAAAATTAACATAAATAATGTTATTTGTTGACAAATCACCATAAATCCAGTCTCCAAATAGGCATCCTTGACTGATTAAAAAATAACTTGGATTAAATATAAAGTTTACTAACTACTTAGTATAAAAGTTTATATAACTCTGGAAATTCTATATAAAACTTATCTAAACTTAAGTTTGCAAACTTTTAATTCAAATAAATGTCAATATATTATCATAGAATTGCTAAATAAACATTTTGGAGTGGGTATAACACCGTTTTGGGGGTATTTGTATCGATAGAATAGATTTTTCGTTGGAATTTTGTACCAACCCGGAATTACGTCGTCGGAAAATCCGCCGGCATCCGGACCGGTCCACAATTCACTAGTCAACCTATGTGGAATCGGAAAGGGCATAAAATTTCCGATCTTTCGATACCCATACATCCAGGTTTTCTATAAAATCCACGTTTTTAAATACCTAAGCAAAAACGTTGTTATGGTTTTGTTTGAGCAACCTGCCAAAAATGTATGGAATTTCGTAATTTTTGTTCTCGTGGATCAAACTTACTTGACCCGCCCGTGTGGATCAATCGGACCGCGCACTGGACTCATAATCCAGAGGTCGCCGGTTCGAATCCCGCGGCGGGCGCTCTAAAATTCTTTGTGTAAATATGGGTATTCGGCGCCGTCGCTCCGTGCCATACTTTCATACACTTAGGAGCCCAGGGCGGCGAAGTCCTTGTAGATAAAAGGAAGACACTAGTGGTTGGTACTAGCAATGGTGGCCGACAGCTATAAAGTCAACTTCGTCGGATCAAACTTACTTTTTGCCCAGGTATTCAAAAACGTAGGTACACAGTACTACACAGCTAAAAAAGTAGTAATCCAGCTGCGTGTAAAAGGCCATGGCAAATGAGGCAAAAACCAGCGCTTTTCAGTTTTATGAAAAAATTATGTTGAGTTTTGAATTGATTCATGAATGGACCATTCTTTATTTTGCTATTTCTTTGAAAAAAAAAAAAATCAACTGCCGTTATCTTCCTTTTGTAAGAAAGACTCTATCTCACCCCAGGTGAGATTAAATTGGGTTTTTATAGCATCGAAACTATTTTTAAGAGTGGCGAAAAAGTTAAGTAACGAAACAAGTACTGTAAAAGTCAATTCGATGCATGGATTGTGATAAAAAAATATTTCGATTTTATCTGTGCAGTTCAAGCTGAAAATTAATTTCCTGCCAGGCAAGCTGAATCGTGTCTGCACACATCGCACAGTTTGCAAGAGATCGCTCCCGCGTGGCGGACATGAGCCTTCGGTGGGAGGAAACTAGGGAGGAGGAAATGGAATGAGCTTGTGGTGTTGGTATGCTGGCATTTCAGCATCAACTTCCAGCAAGTGAAAAGGGCAGCTATAACGAGTGGGCTCCAAATATCACGCAATATCGGTGGAAAAAATATAAATAATGTCATCAACAAATTGAAACTGTATTGCAAACTTATTTCACGGCTGAATTCGATAAATAACTAAGTACAGTCACATTTGATTTTTTTTTTTGCGCCTGAAATTGAACACTTTTATTAGCTTCACAACAAAAAAAACGATGGTAATAACCATGCAAAAACATGCACATCACCTTTGTGAGGATAGTTACCTAATATTAGCCAAAACACGTGAAATCGTGTTTATTCAAAAATCTTTTTAACGTGTACGAGTCAACAGAATCCTGAAGGAATGTTACTTGCACATGTCGATACAGAAATATTTTCCTTGGATTATCCGTGACTCAATTAGAAGCTTGAAAAAATAATGATGCGAACGCTAAGTGATTCTTCGAAGACATGCAAAAAAGACTAGCAAAAGTGGGCATAATTGGCACCTCCCTCATCAAGAAAACATTATCATCTTCGCCACGTTTCATCTACCCATCCTAAAGAACAGAGTACCTACTGGAGAACCTACTTACCTCTACGAGGCCGGTAAAACTTTTGGCACCGAGTAAGAACCAGAGCGCCGCCACAGAAAGGAATTTCCACTAAAGTGAAAATGCAATAACGAGAGCGATGAATGGGGACGAAATAAAAATCTCAACACAGACTCCTCACAGCGTCGGATGTTTGATTTTGGCAGTTTTTCCTCTTGAATAAATGGAAAAACCAAGCGCCAAGGCAAACCGAAGAGGTCGCTTCTTTCCGCCACTTCGCAATCTGGTGACGTGATTTTTATTGTCACACCATTTCCGGCTCCGGGTCCACATTACGTCCGTTCCATAAGCTTGCTTTTTATGAGAGGCCGGCGTCGTCTTCGGTGTGCCCATGGAACGGGCAACGGACACTACAACTCAACTTGACCCCGACAACGCCCACTTTCACAGTCAGCCCACCGTGACGGCGAACGAACGAAAACGGGACTTTGGGACTGGATTCACTTTCCCCGAGTCCGCCACTAAGAAATCCTCTCCTTCGGTCGGGCTGTTGCAGGCGTGCTGTTGAACTGAACTCAAGAAGGCGCTGAACTGAAATTTGATTGTCGTTTTTTGACTGGTGGTGGCGAGAAGCATTTCCTTGTCGTCACGTTCCTATTTGCTAGACGCGCCAACAGCGGGCCATGCCAGAGGTGTTGACATTCGACATGCTGAACCGTTATTTGTTGCCATTTTCGTTTAGTCGTCGATAGTGCATTACGATGTAAGGTTAGCTGGGGAGACTGGATGAGTTGATTTTTTGAAGAATATGTTCGTCCAAATGCACTTAGAAATTCTTCTGCGTTGAAAATCATTTTCAGCATATTTGGGTTTGTTAAAAAATCTTAAGATTTTTTGAAAATTTTCGATGCAAACTTTTTTTTTTTTCGATACAATTTTTGTTTTTGTCAGATCTTAGATTTTTTGAAAACTAGATTGGTGCGCTGGAAGTGGGGACGCGAAGTCGTGATTGTTCAGGTTATTTTTTTGGTGTGTGCTTTTGTATCGCTATTCGTATGGGGTGAGTGCGTAATTTGTAAAGGTGGTGTAAAAATATTCGGAGTGAAAAGTGTTTTTTTTTGTGTGGTTTTGGTCATAAATTGTGTGTGTCTTAATTTATTGTTTTGTGATTTTCAAAGCCCTTCCTATATCATCGTTGATCGGAAGGCACGGCGTCGGGTTGGTTTTGTTTAAATTTTTCGAGGTTTTATTTACTTGCGGTGAAAAAGCCATTTCTATATAATGATCGAAAGACGCACTGACAATTTGGATCGTCGAGTTAATAGTGGAGCAAAATAACTGTGTGTGAGTGATTGTGTGTGCTAACCAGAAAGACCTTCCCATAGCACCGTTGCTCGGAAGGCTCGCCGACGGGTCTGTTATGAAAGTCCTCCCCATAGCGCCGTAGCTCGGGAGGCATCGTAAAGCTAATACCTTATCCTACTAACCCAAAAAAAATTAATCACGTGATGCTTGAAGGAGATGTTGTGGACTCAACGGTCTCAAGCGGTATCAACAAGTATATAGCGAAAAACTATGTGCTTGACGAGTCTGCAACTTCAACTATCGGACTAACATTCCTCCGTTTCGAAGAACTGCAGGCTTCTTGGGAGGGCGCCGGTATTGACTAATAAAGTAGGGATCTTCAGAGGTTAAACAGTGAACGGATGGTTGGCTCCCACTGATCATTTTTGATTCATTGTTTAACTTCAGCTGATCTGTCAATAACGGAGTAGCAGCTCATTGGCAGTCAACCATGCTCATGCTCATGCTCAATATGTTCGTCCAAATGCACTTAATATCATACAACTCAAGGGGCTTTTTACAAGCAAAATTGGTCTTGCCATCACTTCGGGTTTTTCACAAACTTATTTTATTACACCCAGAACTGGACATCGGCATACGAGAGGATAAAGAGCACGATTCGGTAGTAAAATGGTACTTCGGCGGACTGAGAGGATAAATCCCGAAATTACCGAGAGTACTTTACTCATGGGCTCATCTTCAAAAAAAGTTCATGTATTAAAAAATAAAAAGTACCGGTACCGAGACTCGAAACCAAGAACTTCGGCATACCTGCCATTGCAGTATGGGCCACCATGGTTCGGTGACTAAGTGACGGTCATTTGTCCATATAAGCCACTCAATAGGATGAACTGTTCCAATGAACGAATGAACACGCGAGAGGACTATACTCTCGCAAAATAGCACTTTCCTCACGTTTCTTTTCTTGAGGACTATCCCCTCGTTCTTTAACTTTGGGTGTAGAGTTCTCCATTTCGAGTAAATTTACGGGTGCCACTATACATCACTAGATTTAATCGACCAAATTCCGTGTGCATCAGGATCTTAAAATCAGTTTTTTTTAAGTCGATTTACTTAGAGATTTTCAGTTTCAATTAAACATTGGAATTGTCATTCAGTAAGAATCGAAAAAAACATTACAGTTCCGAGTTTCAACAAGCTCTAGATATTAATTATTATTATTATTATTTGCAGATGTGGAAAACTATTTCAACATGAAGAAAGAAACCTCTAAGAAATTTATATCTGGATATTGTTACTTAAACATTTTTTTTATTGAAAGCTATTACTCAATGTTATTGAATTCATTCAAATGTAATAGACGCATTCTTTGGGCAGGTATACCAGTGCGATAATTTCAAAACTTAATTTAGTGGCCAAATAAATGTTGTTCTTGGATTACTTTTTTACAACCAGCTTTTACAAAATATGAAAAAATTATAAACTTCATTTTCGACGCAAGTGTTAACCGATTATGATGTTTTCAAGCACCTCAATTGCTGAAAACCACCTCTGGAAACTCGAAATATCCCCGGTGGTCAGGAACCATAACGAATAATTTCCCGTCGAATGCAACTGGATGTGTGTGCAACAAATCAAACGGGACCATGCGGTTGACTCTATCAAATTGAGTTGTTTCCATGTACTTTTAAATATTTTTTAACATTCTATACATGCAATTAAGTTCGGTGCCCATTTCTACGCTGGTTAGCGCGAGGTACCTCAGCTTGAATCGACAAGCCCCGCCCTAAATAAGGTTTGCATCAATCGGAATCAAACGTTATTTAGACCTTCTGGACCCTTGTCAAATGAACAAAGACCCAGCGCGTATTTAGTTGGTAGTAACAGTATTCCTAATTTCAGTCATAGCTCACCAAGCTGTGATGACGTAGTGGTTAGCATTTTTGCTTACCAATCCAAAGGATCGAACCCCACCTCGAGCGAATTTGATGTTTCGTTCATGTTCAGTATTTTAAGTATTTCAAAGTCTTTAACTTTCTCGTTGGGAGCGGATGGACATCGAACCCAGGACCATTCGCTTACAAAGCGAACACCGTAACCAGTCAGCCACGGCCGCTCTTTTCCTGCCGAATGCAACTGGGTAGATCGAAATTGGTCGCAAAGATACAGCATTAAGAATTTCCGTGAAGTTGCAACGCTAGGAAAACACCATTTTTGTAAAAGTCTGCGTTGTTTACGTAATGTAAAGTTGGTGCATATTTTTTCTAGGGGTTTCTTGGCCGAAATAATCAGATCCGTATTTTTTTGTTTAGTACTTAGGGTCACCTACGCCGTGTTAAGGTGGTTTGAAAAATCCCCGCGCCATGTCAAAAATCTAGTCTGACTTTTGAAAAGGTCGTTTGAAAACTTAAAATGCAGTGCAGGTCTTGGAGCCTATGTCTGAAAATATTTTTATCAGGTTCCTCGGGAAATTTTAAATAACAAATAAAAAAATTGTGGAGTAATAATTACAGGATACCAAGATACATGTTTTGAAAATAAACCTGGGAGCAAAAATGCAAAAATGACGAAAATGTTGCTTTCTTAAATTACGATGATTTTTATTGAAATTATTCTTGCTTTGGCAATAATAAGACATAAAACTGTTTTTAAACTTTAGGTACGAATCTTTGAAATATTAAGGGTACACAACAAACGAGAAAGTTCTTCTTCATCTTCCAAGTTTTTTTTTTATATTAATTTAGGTACTCGATCCTGAAACAAAGATTACACTTATTGTACAATAAATTATCAAATTATTTTGTAAAACCTTTGAGTCCAATAAATTGTATCATTAACTCCAACAGTCCCTAAAGAAAACAATTCTTCTAGCAAACCACACACATCACTGCCATTCAATTTTGAAAGTCCCAATCATCACCATATCGTTAGTTGTGAAACTTGGAGCGTTTGTTAAGCGATAGTATACGAACCGATTGCTTCAAGAAGTTTGGCTCTATCATTCATAGTTTTGAAATTATTTACCAACAAACTTTAAAAATCGATTTTCTCGAAATGTACTAAATGGTCGTTGTCACAAGATAGCACACAACTGACGATATTGAACCCTGACCACCCGTTTTCTTCTTCCATATTTACAGGTAGATCTTCGTCACATCGATGAAGTTAACGACACCAACGTGGTGGAGGTGGGTGTGGATTTGTCCGAATTCTACACCTCGGTTGAGTGGGACATCCTCGAAGTTCCTGCAGTGAGGTAGGTCTCTTTAATAATTTAAAAATTTTAAAGGTGTTTTTTTTATTATGTTTCTGCACGAATAATTTTTCAGATGTTCAAGAGAAAAGGATGTCCAATAAAACCTTCCCTAACGGCTTTGTTTGTCAAACGAAGAAGAGAAGTGACAGACATTCGGCAAATTGTTAACACGATTTGCCACTCGCTGAATCGTAGCAAATTATTTAAATTGAATTTTATCAAATTTGGACGAGGCTTCTTCTCTTCAGACAGTCAGTGTTGCACCTCCACGTTGAGCTGCCTTCTATTCTACTAAAAAAGTCGATCTTTATGTGCTCTTCCATTTTCATGTTTACCAATTCTGCGAACGCAACCGACTTGTCGTCCTTCCTTTCACTCCCTCTGAATGTGAACTGGGCCTGACTGAATGGTTGGAATGGCGATGGATCCGGAACGTGCCGTACATCATCAACGACAAAACACCTACAACCGTGACCGTGTCACCTCTCTCGGAACATCCGTGACACCTCTCTGGGTGTAACGTGCCGCGCTCTTCTTTCCCCCGGACATCGTTCACAATTCAAATTGCCGCTTTGGCACCTGGAACAGAAATGAAAAATTCTACACATGTTGTGACGAACCGTATCTTGATATCACCTTCAACATAACTATGCGTCGCAAAACACTGTTTTATACCGTAAACTTAATTATTCCTTGCATGGGCATCAGTTTTCTAACGATACTGGTATTTTACCTGCCGTCGGATAGTGGTGAAAAGGTAAGTACCAAGTACAAAGGCATGTTAAGCAATTCAGTATATCAGGTGTGACCACTTGCTGGTTTTCTTGCAGAACTTTACCGAAGAAAATTACCAGTGTATACAGCAATGCAACACTAAGAATACACATCATAACAAAGTGGGACACGGTTGGGGTTTCTAGCAAAAAGTGTGTTATTTTTTATGTTTCATTTATCTAATATTTACTAAGCATTTTCAAATTGACCAAATTTGGTTGCCTCTTAGGGCTATGTCACACTTTATCACACTGGCTCCGACCCCCCCTCAAAAAGTACGTCACGTTTTGTCGGACCCCCCCCCCCCCCACCCACCCTATATTTAGTTTTACATTTTTTGCATGATTTATTATTTGTTTTTGAAATACAAAGTTATGTCGAGAATGTTTATAATTTTTAAGGTTTTCGCTTTGATTTTTTTCTTCTATTTTTTGAATGTGGTAGTAGTGGCAGAGATCACCATTAATAGTATTTTATGAAATTCAGATGAGTTAAGCATGTAAATCTATCATTTAAAACAAGTGTTTAATTTATGAGTTCAGTTTATCCAACATTAAACGATTTTTTTTTTGTATTTATATTAAGACAGAATTTGCAGTATTCGTGAAATTATCTAGCGTGTTGTCCCCCCCCCGCTTGTCAAACTTTGTCACGCTTGCGAAACCCCCCCCCCCCCCCCCTAGAGTGTGACGTACTTTATGGATGAAGCCCTAATGTCTTTGCAAGCTGATCTATGCTTCGTTTGGAGACGGAGGGTGATCAGTTTGCAGACTGGATTTCGTTACTACACAGCTAAAAAAGTAGTAATCCAGCTGCGTGTAAAAGGCCTGGCTGTAAAATATTTAAATATTGCATTTTTTTTTCAATTTCATGTAATTTTACACCCTTAAATGTGTGTGTAGCCCATCAGTATGGGAAACCTACTTGACCAAAATGTCAAGCCCATATATGCGTTTATCCTTTCAGCTTAACATCGGTCTGATGGCCGAGTGGGCTAAGGCGCCAGTCCATGATGTTGGTGCTGGGTTTGAATCCCGTCGGTTGCAACTTTTATTTGCAAAAATCGCACATGCAGTGTGTAATATTAAGTGTCTATTTTGACGAAGGTGATGTGCATCATTTTGCATGCGATTTTACCATCGGATTTTTTGCTGTGTATTGCTACACACACACACACACACACCAAAAAGTGTGAATGTTCCAACTTTTTTTGTTGAGGTGATAAGGAAATTTCTTCATAGTATCTGCAAGATTTTTTTAAGGTAATGCACAGTGGGCGAAATGGAACCCAAAATCGGACTTAATTGAACGCGGCTGGTTCCCTGGTATGAAAAATAGTGTTTCTTATGTAAAAAAATCCAAGGAATCGATTGATGATGGTTTCATCCACCGCACAAAACGGCAAAGGGTCCATTTTGCCCCAATTCCCTATTTTTTAACATTTTTTCTTGAAAATTGGTCTGTATTTAGAGCGGAGGCTTTATGCGGCCATCCAAAATGCACTTAACTTATGTGAAAATGTTCCAGGAATCCAGTAAAAATAACCACTTGCACCGCAAAAATCATCTAGGGTCCATTTAACCCCAATTCCGCTGTAAAAGCATTTTTGGCCCTTTTCAAATGTTAGGTCAGATTTTAAAAATCTGAAAATATTTTTATCGTAAAGATCAGACAATTTTACATAAGGATGACGATTTGCACTTGTTAGTTTGATACATTTATGTTGATATAGAAATTAAATTAAATAAAAAGATTGAAGAATCAGTTTCAAGCCAATTTTCCCAAACGCAGAATAAACTGCCTTTTGCATTTTTTTTTATTTTTATCAGCATAAATGTGTCAAACTATCAAATGCAAATCGTCATTCTTATGTAAAATTGTCTGATCTTTACGATAAAAATATTTTCAGATTTTTTAAATCTGACCTAACATTTGAAAATGGCCAAAAATGCTTTTATAGCGGAATTGGGGTTAAATGGACCCTAGATGATTTTTGCGGTGCAAGTGGTTATTTTTACTAGATTCCTGGGACATTTTCACATAAGTTAAGTGCATTTTGGATGGCCGCATAAAGCCTCCGCTCTAAATACAGACCAATTTTCAAGAAAAAATGTTATAAAATGGGGAATTGGGGCAAAATGGACCCTTTGCCGTTTCGTGCGGTGGATGAAACCATCACCATTCGATTCCCCGGATTTTTTTACATGAGAAACACTATTTTTCATACCAGGGAACCAGCCGCGTTCAATTAAGTCCGATTTTGGGTTCCATTTCGCCCACTGTGTAATGGCGTAAGAAACCATTATCAGTGGATTATTAGTGCGATTCCTCAGTAAGAAAATTAAAAGCAGAAAAAAACAACTTAAAATAAATTCCTTTTTACTGCAAACACACCACACCCTGAAACTGTATCGCTTCCTTGGTTTCCCATCGCTTGTTAGGCTTTGTTTACACAAAGTTTAACAAGCAACGATAGTGCAGGGCCGCAGCATCTCTGTTGTTGAGCTTGAAGGCAAGGTGAGGCAGTGAGCAGTATAAATTTAATGCTTATCGCACGGTAGCAGAAATATGTACATAATGATAGTAGATACGTGACCTTGGCCGATGTTGCTGATGCAGTTGGGCGAGGACGCGAAGAAACTGTAATGGTTGTAATACAAAGTGCAATCTACACCTTTTAAAGATGTTGAAATCGTCATTGGTCCAAAACATTCAGACAAAACAGGCTTACAGTACAACATTTTCAGATAAAGTCTTTTTAAACAATCTTCAGTCAGTTCATTTTTCAGAAAAGGGCAAACGCAATCACAAGATAAGTTTCTGGGTGGTACAAAGTTTTTTTTCATCGTTTTTGAGGAAAACAAAATCTGTCGAAGTGAAAAGTATCTCAAATTGCAAAGGAGGAGAAAAACTATCTCATTTTGTTCGCCATACTGCCGCTGATATCTTCACCTGTAGAGGTTTATCTCACAAACCCCGAACAAGCAATCGAAGGAAAAAGAGCTGGAATTTGGCAAACGAACTGCCAGCAGCGAAAATCGAAACGCAGCTCCTGGATCTGTCGCTAGTGTTTGGTGTCATTTTCGCATTTTTCATTTCCATTCAATAGCAACTTCCGTAAACAGCATCAGCGTCGAGTAGAGCAGAGCAGATGTCTCCGACGAGAGCCGAGTAGATAAGTCACCTTTTCTGTGGTGACGTCCGCTATTTCGCATGTTATTCTTTTTTATGTTTGCTGGTTCACTGATGGTGGCTGATGCTCCATTTTTCGGAGTTTCCTTTTTTATTGTTATACTTCCACTGAGTTTCCAACAGATATCGTTCCTCTAAGTAGGTTGTTCAGGGCCATGAGCGTGGCATTTTTCAGTTCAGTGGCAGAGCAGGATGCTTTATCACTATACACAGTGTGTACCTGTACAAAACGCCATAACCGACCGTCGCCGCCGAAATAATGTTATCGAATTTTTATGGGTTATAAATCAAAGCTATGGTGGCGAGACTGGCGCTACCATGAAGAGGGGGGGGGGGAGGAACTCCAACAACCCTCAAAGATTGCGCGCGCTAACTTTCCCCACTCCTCAACCTTCCAAAAGGGGCCCAGGGCGGCGCCATGATTGAAAGGAAAAACATCATCTTTTCTTAAAAACAGCCATTCATGACTCGAAAATCGAACACAATCTGACTTTGTTGAGAGGGGGCATTATGCTTTTCTCGTTAACTTTTTTACTTTTATTTCGTACCGACAAAAAGGCATTTTTTTGATGTATGGTACTTCTCGGCACGAGATAAAAGCACCTTGCGACCTTTGAAAAGAAACGGGGTTTTTGAGTGAGGTACACCAATTTTTCAAAGAACGTACAAGCGAGAGAAGTCGTTAGCGATTTGGTGCAAAATCAGATTTTTAACGATAAAGTCGATAGCGAGTTAGCAGAATTCTTTTGGACTCAGAATAAAATGTTGGTGCTTGTGTGGGGACTGCACTGGATATTCTCGCCTTGTTTGGCTGAACGGATTGTGGCCGGGATTTTTTTTTTATTCAGTCCAGTTTTGGGTCATATAGCATGATATTAAAAACTAGCTTAATCCACCTATGTGGTTGGAGCCTTCCTCACTCTTTATCAACGTTTAATGTGTTTGGACACAAATTCATCTGTTTTTTAGATCCGAAATAAAAAAGTACATACCGTCATCTGGAGCGAATTGGGACAGTTGTTTTAGCCTTGTTACTTTACAATATTTGGATATTTTTTATTCGTTTCGGATTGAACAGACACAGAACATCAAAAATAGTGTATCGTTTTCCAAATGTCAAGCTTTTAAGTGCTCTAAAAACTGCTCTCCTTTTTCAGACTGTAGTCCCGATTCGCCCCAGATGACGGTAAATATTACTTAGGTGGTCATAACTCACGACACCCGACCATGGGACAATGAAACAATGGAAATGCTTAATAATACCTTTCTCTGGTATCAATACTAAATGTTGGTATTCCTGGACCCTTTAAAATTTGTCTTGAGGATTATGCAAGAGCAAAATTTTGTATCATACCAATTTAACACTGGAACGCCCAACGCATGGCCAACTTACACGGACGCCCAAGCCTCCCAAAAAAGTTGGAACGGTAACTTCAACTCGCTGGTTCTCGGGCATAACTCAACCAATCGGGACTATTCTTGTTTCCAGTAATTTGTAAGAACGTCTAGATGATCCTAGAACTTTGCAGAACTTAATTTGATCAAATCTGTAATTTCTGCGACCGAAAACATCGTTCCACCTTTTTTCAAAACGACTACCTCCGCGGAATTTTTGGCGAATTTTTTTTTGTACGCGAAAAAAAAAGTTGGAACGATGTTTTTAATCGCAAAAATTACAGATTTGATCAAATTAAGTTCTGCAAAGTTCTAGAATCATCTAGACATCCAAACAAATCACTGGAAAGAAGAATCATCTTGATTGGTTGAGTTATGCCCGAGATCCGTTGAGTTGAAGTTACCGTTCCAACTTTTTTGGAGCCTTGGGCGTTGGAATGTTTAGGTATTGTTTTGATATTGCAAAATTTGTCAAAGGTCGGACACCACATTTTGGTATTCTTTTGGTATCACAGTATTTTATCAAATTCTTCCGAAACTATGGGAAAATTTCGACCAATGTTGACAAAATAATTGATTTTGATTTTTGATATACCACCTAAACTAGACCTGAAATTGGGGAAAATTTTTTAAGTCAGGATACAATATTTTGATAATTAAGTGTTTTAACAAATTCCTCTGAAAATATGGGAAAATTTTGACCAATGTTGACAAAATAATTAATTTTGCTCTAAAACGATGTCTCAAAGCGAATGCCTTTATTGAAAACCGAAAATTTCAAACTTGATTTTAAACATTTTTGATACCCCCTAAAGAAATAAATGAAAATTGTCTAGGTCAGGACACCAAATTTTGATATTAAAGTCAAGTTCCTCTGAAACTATGGGAAAATTTTGACCAAGTTTGACAAAATAATAAATTATGCTTTAAAATGACTTGAAACCCAAAAATTTTAAAACCAATTTTAATTTTTTTTGATATAACAGGGACCAAAATGCCTAGTAATAGATTGTAAAATACCACGAAATCATACCAAAGTCTTGTATGTGGAAGGGCACAACAATACCAAACCATGTTATTCCAAGGGTAAAATAATAACTCAAAATAAAACCATTTCAATATCAAGTAGAGGTCTTCTGGATTTTTGAAGATTGCTTGAATACCAAATCTTGGTATTGCCATGGTTTTATATTTAGGCACATTTTGGTCGCTGGTATTTGCACAAGTAATACCAAAATTTTATATTTTCATGCAATTTTTTAGTGCAGCAGTTGCAGTTAGTAAAAAAACGGTAATGATCCATATGCAACAGCCAAATCTACTCACCTGATGATTCCATGTTGTTCTTAGTGATATTCTTCACCACATCGAATATATTTGTCATTAATGAACGCCTTGTGCTTAAAGTCCTCGAAGCTTCGGAAAAATATCAAGATTGAAAAATTAGTGTTATTAAAATGAAACTGGATTGAAATTCACCAAAATTCAATAATCTGTCGATTGACTCGTTTTTCAAAGTAATTGGTTATCCCGACTTAGAGAAATTTCAACGATTTAAAAAAATCTTAATGCCCAAGTAATACCAAAATTTGGTATTCCCGTGTTATTTACCCCTGCTCGGGCAGGGTTATCAAATCTTCAATTTGATGACTCGTTGGAAAGGTCTTTCGATAACCTAACCAACGATGGATCCGGACATAGTTAACATACACGTTCAAAAAAGTACATAAATACCGCTTAGGTGGTCATAACTCGAGACAGGGTTGCCAGCAGGGGTGTGTTTGATGG